>NC_057814.1:379535821-379565542 GCF_018294505.1 Triticum aestivum | reverse complement strand
CCAATATTTTTTATATATTCCAAAAATATTCTCCGTGAAGTTTCAGGACTTTTGGAGTTGTGCAGAATAGGTCTCTAATATTTGCTCCTTTTCCAGTCCAGAATTCCAACTGCCGGCATTCTCCCTCTTCATCTAAATCTTATAAAATAAGAGAGAAAAGGCATAAGTATTGTGATATAATGTGTAATAACAGCCCATAATGCAATAAATATCAATAAAAGCATCATGCAAAATGGACGGATCACCCACAAGCCCTCAGGGCGCACCTGGGGGCTTGTGGCCTCCTCGGACATCTTCTGATCCCCTCTCCAAGCTCCATTGATGTCTTCTGGTCCAAGAAAAATCATCGTAAAGTTTTATTCCGTTTGGACTCCGTTTGATATTCGTTTTCTGTAAAACCCAAAAAACAAGGAAAAAATAGAAACTGGTACTGGGCTCTAGGTTAATATGTTAGTCCCAAAAATAATATAAAATAGCATATTAATGCATAAAACATACAAAACAAATAATACAATCGCATGGAACAATAAAAATTATAGATACGTTGGAGACTTATCATCACCCAGCTGTGCGGGGGTCTGGGCATCCAGGTTCGTGGGGGGAGATCCTTCCCGAAGATGAGCTTCCCTGACTCCGTCAAAGGGTGGCAGGGAACCTGGTTCTACCACAGGGATGTCCCCGGTGATAGCAACCAGTCAGGCCTTCCATCGTATTCATCCGAGAGAGTAAGGGCCCCTATGTCCCTTTCTGTGATGAGGCAGGAGAAGGCGGAAGTTGACATCTTTTCCAGTGCGTTGGTTAGCATTGTGAATGCCGGGGTGAATGGCATGGATTTGCAGGAAACCTTCTTCACTCGGTGCATCCAGCCATTGTAAGCCAGGGCCCACCTCGTGTGGCTATACGAGGGACGAGTGACCCCACCGACTGCACCTCGAGGAGCTCACCGAGAAGGATGTGGGGGCCAAGATCAAGGCCATCACCTGTGCTCGGGACAACCCACGAGGAGCTTGATTGGTGCCAGCCTTCCACAAGGACTTGCCACCCATTGAGGTAATCGTATGTTGCTCGGTCAGCTTGTTCGTATGTTGCCTCTTGTGTAACTAATCCTTGTGTTGTTATGTGTTTGCCTTTTAGGACTTTCAGAAGTTGATTTCCAAGATACCGGTGGTGGAACGGTCGCCCGAGGATGTGACGAGTGACACTGAGCAGCGGTACTCGGAGGAATCTGACGACGACGATGAAAGTGATGACGAGGAGGAAAGAGGTGAGGAGGAGAGCTCTGAGGAGGGGGAGGAGGCGGAGTCCTCTCCGTCCTATGAGGCTCCCAATGAACCCTGCTCCAAGGCGCCGCATGACCCGAGAGGAAAGGCGGGTGGGGCTCGACAGCTGCCTGTGCCTGGGCGAATGACTCGTAGCTCAAAGCGTTCATGCGTGGATACATGGAGCTCTACCGAGAAGCAACCCAAACAACCCAGGTAGATCACCTCCAAACCTCGGAAGGCTGCGGTGCCTTTGAAAGGATCGAGAAGATGTGTCTAGAGGGGGGGGGTGATTAGACCATCAATAAAGAAAAGTACCAGTTTTTAAGTTCTTTAAGTTAAGGTGAAGTTTTAGCACAAATTTAAACATTCACAATACATTTCAAGCAAGCATGGCAAGAGTATATGAGCAGCAGAAAGTAAAGCATGCAAGTTTCAAGAAAGTAAAGGGATGGAATTGGAGTATGCAAACGCAATTGGAGACACAGAGATTTTTGGCGTGGTTCCGATAGGTGGTGCTATCGTACATCCACGTTGGTGGAGGCTTCAACCCACAAAGGGTAACGGTTGCGCGAGTCCACGGAGGGCTCCACCCACGAAGGGTCCACGAAGAATCAACCTTGTCTATCCCACCATGGCCATCGCCCACGAAGGACTTGCCTCACTTGGATAGATCTTCACGAAGTAGGCGATCTCCTTGCCCTTACAAACTCCTTGGTTCAACTCCACAATCTTGACGGAGGCTCCCAAGTGACACCTAACCAATCTAGGAGACACCACTCTGCAAAAGGTAATAGATGGTGTGTTGATGATGAACTCCTTGCTCTTGTGCTTCAAATTATAGTCTCCCCAACACTCAACTCTCTCTCATAGATTTGGATATGGTGGAAAGATGATTTGAGTGGAAAGCAACTTGGGGAAGGCTAGAGATCAAGATTCTTGTGGTTGGATTGGAATGTCTTGGTCTCAACACATGAGTAGGTGGTTCTCTCTCAAAAAATGAATGCTGGAAGTGTAGGCACATTCTGATGGCTCTCTCGATGAATGGAGGATGGGTGGAGGGGTATATATAGCCTCCACACAAAATCTAGTCGTTACACACAACGTACCAAACTCGGTGGGACCGAATCATGAAACTCGGTCAGACCGATATGGTTGAAATGTGAACGTTAGGATTTTGGTGGGACCGACTAGATCAACTTGGTGGGACCGATATGTTAGGGTTAGGGCATAACTTGATCTCGGTGAGACCGATCACATGAACTCGGTGAGACCAATTTCAGTAATAGGCAAACAGAGTGTTGGTCAGGCAAACTCGGTGGGACCGATCACTCATTTCGGTGTGACCGAAACGTTACGAAAGGGAAACAGAGAGTTCGCATTGCGAACTCGGTGGGACCGATCGCTCATCTCGGTTACCCCAAAACGTTATGAAGGGAAACATAGAGTTTGCAATCCCATCTTGGTGAGACCGAGATCCCTATTAGTGAGACCGAACTGATTAGCGTTTCTGGGAGTGGCTATGTTAAGTGAACTCGGTGGCGCCGGATAGATCAAATTGGTGGGGCCGAGTTTGACTTTAGGTTTAGGACATATGTGGAAATGAGAAAGTGGTTGATGGCTTTTGGAGCATATCACTAAGCACTTTGAGCAAGCAAGCCATTAAGCAACACATCATCCCCTTTTAATAGTATTGGGTTTTCCTATGGACTCAATGTGATCCTGGATCACTAAAATGAAAAATGTAGAGTCTTGAGCTTTTGCCAATGTTTGTCCATAGCATCTTGAAGGGGTTCCACACATTCTCTTGTCCATGACACGCCTTTGTTGAACTTTCTGAAATACACTAGATAAAAATATTAGTCCAACAAGAGATATGTTGACATTAATTACCAAAATCACCCAGGGAGCACTTGTGCTTTCAGTCTCCCCCTTTTTGGTAATTGATGACAACATACATCAAAGCTTTAGATAAAGATATGAAGAATGACTGGTAAAGCTTTGGAAGGACATGTAACATGCATAGGCTCCCCCTACATGTATGCAATCATGTGAATATAGAATATAAGAGCATGTGAATGCATAGACATGTCAGAGAAAGCAATGAGTTACATGTATCTTGGCTATATGCATCAGAGCAATTGATGTAGATATAGGACATATACCTTCATGTTCATGAGTCCTTCTTGCAAATAGTATGTACATCAGCAAGAGATCATCATGCACATGAGTGTGATGCATATACTTAACTTGTAGTCTTGAGCTGGCTTTGGAGGAGGTGACCTTGAGAAAACAGGGTTAGATAACACAAGAACACCTACTAAACTAAGCAAGTTGAGAAAATCACAAGAGTACCAAGATTGGGATGACATGTAGAGAGTGAGTACTTAGTACTCTATTTGGATATAGGCATGTCCCCACAGAGTAAAGATATGAAATTAATTCGAACATTTCCTTCCCTTAAATGTCTTTCTCCCCCTGAATCTTATATTGGATAATGGGAGAAGATAGGCAAAAGAGAATCAGAGCAAAAACAATCATAATCAAACATAACACATACTAACATGTCTTTCCCCTCTTGAAGACATGTGACTTCTCTCCTCTATGGATAATAAGCATCTAGAGAAGCTTAAGGTGTGCATTCTCTGTTATGTGATAAGCTTTGATGTGCTCTATCTCCCCCTTTGACATCAGTTTCCAAGAAGGGATCTTCTGGAGCATGAGTCAAGTAGGTTTGGTCCTGGAGTCACATTACAAAGCAACACGTAATATAAGATGCTGGTAGAGGACAATAATCATTGAGTGGAGCTGGAACAAATATGCAGGATGCAAGTGGCAAAGTGTTTTCTCAGTATTGAAATCGGTAACACCGAGTCTTTTTCTTTGGTGGCACCGAGTTGTTTCGGTTTAGCCGAAAGAAACAAACCGGTGAGTCCGAATTCAACTCAGAGAGAAAACAATTGTCATCTCAGCTCACTTAGGCAAATAAGATCTCACAAAGATTTGCAAGGAATTAGCTGAAGGATTTGCAATGAATCGGATGCAGGGAATGCAGAACATAACAGAGAGAGGAAGAAATCTAGATGAAGTTTTTTTTGAAAAGGGAAACAAGCATGCAAGAGACAAATGCAAGAACACAGAAAAACACTAGAGAACTTCATCTAGAATTGGTCGGTGACAAAGTCACCTATGTTAGAGTATATTGACTGAGGAGTCAAGTGAGAACACTTGATCTTAGGTCATACTCATCGTTTAAGCTCAAAATGGGGTTGCCATTTTTCGTTTAAGCATTTTGATGTATTCGCATCTTGTTGAGCTGCTTTGACCCATGACTTGGGGTAAAGCTTCTCTAAGATGGAATAACATACCTTGGGTGGTGGTGTTGATCTTGATCATGTAGTTGACTTGTGTGGGATGCTCAAGGTTGATGTAGGTCTTCAAGAGTTGGGAGCACCGCTTGTAGTTTGAGTTCATCTACCTATATGGGCTAGTCTTGGAAGGAAGAGCACTTATGTATCCAAAGGGACAAGCATGAAGTTTGATACCAAATGAAATTTGATATATAGAGATTGTCAAAGGATATGTTGAAAGGTTTAATGCTTCCTTCTCCCCAACCACTGATTTGTAGAGACTTGGTGATGTAGAGATTACTCAAGATGTGAGTGAGTTGCAATCTCATAGATTTAGATTCATCCAAGTACCTACAAGGGTTAGATAACATGCAAGGGTACAAGTATAGATCCAAGACATATGATCATCATCATAAGAGAGATATCAAGGATTAGTCAAAGGCTCATGCCTTGCATGTATCCAAATGGAGTTTCTACTCCAAGTTTGAAGCATCAATGATGTTCAATTCACCTCTCAAAAGGCAAAATACTTTCTCATCAAGCGGTTTGGTGAACATATCCGCCAACTGCTTATAGGTGCGAACATGCTTAAGATCAATGTCTCCTTTAGCAACATTATCTCGAATGAAATGATGACGAACTTCAATATGCTTAGTTCGAGAATGTTGCACAAGATTGTGAGCAATCTTAATAGCACTTCCATTATATCACGAAGCAATGGAACATGTTTCACATATATGCCATAATCTTTAAGACTTTGTGTCATCCAAAGTAATTGAGCACAACATGAACCGGCGGCAATGTATTCCGCTTCGGTGGTGGATAAGGATACCGAGTTTTGTTTCTTGGAGGACCAAGACACAAGAGATCTACCAAGAAATTGACATGTACCCGAAGTGGACTTTCTATAAACCTTGTCACCGGCATAGTCCGAATCGGAGTAGCCAACAAGATCAAAACAAGACCTCTTAGGATACCAAATGCCAAAATTTGGTGTATGAAGTAAGTATCTCACTATCCTTTTCACGGCCTTAAGCTGACATTCTTTGGGGGGCGCTTGATATCGTGCACACATGCACACACTTAGCATAATATCGGGACGGTAGGCACATAGATATAACAATGAACCAATCATAGAGCGGTAAACCTTTTGGTCAACCGGTTTGCCATCCTTAGTCAAGTCAAGATGTCCACTAGTAGGCATTGGTGTTTTCATACCTTTGCTTTCTTGCATGTTGAACTTCTTGAATAAGTCCTTGGTATACTTTGTGTGAGAGACAAAGGTACCTTCCTTAGTTTGCTTGATTTGCAAACCAAGAAAGAACTTGAGTTCACACATCATAGACATCTCAAACTTCTTCGACATTAGCTTTCCACACTTTTCACTAAAATGAGGGTTAGTCGAACCAAATATGATATCATCAACATAAATTTGGCACACAAATAATTCTCCATTAACCCTTTTAGTAAAAAGAGTAGAATCAATTTTTCCAATCTCAAAGCCTTTCTCAATAAGGAACTTGGTCAAGCATTTATACCACGCTCTAGGAGCTTGTTTAAGACCATAAAGAGCTCTGTGAAGTTTGTAAACATGGTCAGGTTTCTTAGGATTAACAAAGCTGGGAGGTTGTTTAACATAAACTTCCTCCTCAATTTCACCATTTAGAAAAGCACTTTTAATGTCCATTTGATACAATGTGATATCATGATGATGGGCATAAGCAAGTAAGATGCGTATGGACTCAAGTCTAGCAATGGGGGCATATGTCTCACCATAGTCCATACCTTCGACTTGAGTGTAGCCTTGAGCGATGAGACGAGACTTGTTCCGTACAACTTTTCCATCTTCATATTGCTTATTTTGAAACACCCATTTGGTACCAATGATGTTGTGGTTGTTGTCGGGCTTCTCAACTAATGTCCACACTTGGTTCCTTTCAAAGTTGTGTAGCTCTTCGTGCATGGCATTTATCCAATCCGGATCTTCCAATGCTTCTTCAACCTTCATAGGTTCAATGCTAGAGACGAATGAATAATGTTCACAAAAATTATCCAAACGAGTTTTAGAGCGAGTAATTCTCCCGGTTTGGATATCGTCAAAGATTTGTTCGACGGGATGGCCTCTTGAGACTCTTGCTCTAACTCGTGAGAGCCTTTGTTTGGGTCGGGGTGGAACATCTTCTTCATCATCTTGTTCTTCCTCTTGGCCTTCTCCGTTGTTGGTGTTGTTGTTCTCTTGTGGAGGTGGAGAAGGAGGTTGATGAGGTTCATCTTGGTGTACATCCTCGTTTTCTTCATCTTGGCGTGTCCCACTTGTGGACGCCTCCGAGTCAACTTGTGGTTCACCTTGTCATGAGGTAGAAGCTTCCACTTGGACGGATGAGGTAATCTCCTTCACCTCTGTTGGATGAATCTTGCCAATAGACAAATCTCAAATTGCTTCCGAAGGGTCTTTGTCTCCTGCATCAATTGGCAATTGCTCTACTTGTGAGCCGTTCGATTCATCAAACTTCACATCTACCGTCTCTTCGACCTTTCGGGTGAAATTGTTGTAGACATGGTAAGTGTGAGAGTTTTAGCCATAACCGAGTAGGAAACCCTCATAAGATTTAGGAGAAAATTTAGAACGACGATGCTTATCAAGAATATAGCACTTTGAGCCGAATACTCGAAAGTATCCAACTTGGGGTTTGTTACCAGTGAGAAGCTCGTATGCCGTCTTGCCGAGTAGCTTGTGAAGATATACACGATTTGTTGCATGACAAGCTGTCTCAACCGCTTCCGCCCAAAAGTGTTTTGGCGTCTTGTACTCATCAAGCATCATTATTGCCATCTCAATAAGAGTCCAGTTCTCCCTCTCAATAACTCCATTTTTTGAGGCATGTACGTAGCCGAGAACTCATGTGAAATCCCTTCTTCGTCAAGAAAGGTGTCCACATTAGCGTTCTTGAACTCCGTTCTGTTGTCGCTGCGATCCTTCTTGATCTTCATTTCAAATTGATTTTGGGCCTTCCTAGCGAAGTTCTTGAAGATCTTTTGGACCTGTGATTTATCATCAAGAAAGAACACCCACGTAAATCTTGAAAAATCATCGACTATGACTAAACCAAATGAGTTTCCACCGAGACTTTTATAGGCGTTTGGACCAAAGAGATCCATATGAAGTAGCTTGAGCGGTCTTCTCGTGTTCATGATGTTCTTCACGGGGTGGCTTCCTCCAACCTGTTTTCCTGCTTGACAAGCACAGCATAATCTATCCTTATCAAATATAACATCTTTCACTCCAAGGATATGATCGCCTTTAATAAGCTTATCAAGATTTTGCATGCCCACATGACCTAACCTTCCATGCCATAACCAACCTTTAGAATATTTAGCAATTAAGCAAGTTTTAGGTTGAGCCTTTTTAGTGAAATCAACAATTTATAGATCACCTGTACGTCTACTGGTAAAGACCATTTTATGCTTATCTCTTCGAAACACTTGGCAATCTACTTCAGTAAATAGGGCATTGAATCCAAAGTCAGCTAGTCTAGATACGGAAAGTAAATTATAGCCAAGAGATTCAACGAGCATAACATTTTGTATGGACCTATCATGTGAGATGGCCACCTTACCAAGGCCAACCACCTTACCCTTTGAGTTATCACCAAAAGTGACATACTTTTGAGGGCCGTCGTTTTCAGCAAGCTCACAAAACATATCATTGTCTCCGGTCATGTGATCGGTACATCCACTATCAAGAACCCATTCCTTTCCTCCAGCCATGTAGCCGCGAAGATTAGCCATAAGACCAAAGTGTCTCATCGACTCATCGAGATCAAAGTCACTATCACCATCCTCATCATAGTATCCATGTTCAACATCGTCTTGCAATTGATCTTTTCCTAGAGAGAGTGATTCATTAGATATATGATCTTGACAATGTTCATCTTTATGAATTCTAATGACTTCAGAAATGATATTGCTAATGATTCCAACATCTCCTTTGGCACGCATAAGGTCACGAAGCTCAAATAGACAATCACCAAACTTAGGATCACTAGAATTCATCTTACTTAAGGCAATTGACTTATGAAGAATCACATCTAGATTTTGCAAGGAATAGTTTGGAAATCGTTCCTCAAGAAATCTCCATATGGTGTAAGCACAATCAAAAGTGGGCAAGCAAACCATCAAATTTCTAGGCGAGCCTCTAGTAATAAGATTGACAGTTCTAAATTGCGAATCATGTCAAGAGACTCATCGGGGGTAGGATGCAAAGGATCAACAAGGGGCACACAAGGGGTAGTAATGTACTTGTTCAAGTGATATTCATTGAAAATCTCAAGCATCTCATTTTTCCAAGCATGAAAGAACTCCCCATCAAGTATAGGCACTCTACGTTTAAGACTCCCCAATGTAGACTCATCCATCTTCCTCCAATGGTGATTAAACCAAAGCAATGGAGACCAATTCTCTGATACCAATTGAAAGGATCGAGAAGAGGTGTCTAGAGGCGGGTGATTAGACCCTCAACAAAAAAGTAGTCGTTTTTAAGTTCTTAAATTAAGGTGAATTTTTAGCACAAATTTAAACATTCACAATACATTTCAAGCAAGCATGACAAGAGTATATGAGGAGCAGAAAGTAAAGCATGCAATTTGCAAGAAAGTAAAGGGATGGGATTGGAGTATGCAAACGCAATTGGAGACACGGAGATTTTTTGGCGTGGTTCCAATAGGTGGTGCTATCGTACATCCACGTTGGTGGAGACATACCCCCACGAAGGTTCCGATAGGGAAGGTGTTTTTTAGGGTTCTTAGAGCAACAAGTAAAATCACACATTTCACAAAGATTCCAAGCAAAGCATAGCAAACTATTTATATGATACCATAAGAGCTTCCCTTTTTCAGATAAACGATGACGCACAAAATGAGCATGCTCATCTAAAGATTTCCCATCAACTAGGCTAGTTGGGGTTTCAGAACGAGCGCATAAGGATCGAAGATGATCCAAGTAGAACACTTTAAGTGGATCCATATCAATAGATTTTCAGCAAGCGAAGATGCAAGCATATAGAAGGCACAAGGAAACACAAACAAAGATAAATACGGGAAGAAGGCGAACGAAAAAGAGAGGGCGAATAAAATGGCAAGGGTGAAGTGGAGGAGAGGAAAACGAGAGGCAAATGGCAAATAATGTAATGCGGGAGATAAGAGATTGTGATGGGTACTTGGTATGTTGAATTTTGCGTAGACCTCCCCGGCAACGGCGCCAGAAATCCTTCTTGCTACCTCTTGAGCACTGCGTTGGTTTTCCCTTGAAGAGGAAAGGGTGATGCAGCAAAGTAGCGTAAGTATTTCCCTCAGTTTTTGAGAACCAAGGTATCAATCCAGTAGGAGGCTACGCGCGAGTCCCTCGCACCTACACAAAACAAATAACTCCTCAGAACCAACACGATAAGGGGTTGTCAATCCCTTCACGGTCACTTACGAGAGTGAGATCTGATTGATATGATAGGATAATATTTTTGGTATTTTTGTGATAAAGATGCAAAGTAAAATAAAAGCAAAGTAAAAAAGAAAAGGAAATAACTAAGTGTTGGAAGATTAATATGATGAAGATAGACCCGGGGGCCATAGGTTTCACTAGTGGCTTCTCTCAAGAGCATAAGTATTTTACGGTGGGTGAACAAATTACTGTTGAGCAATTGACAGAATTGAGCATAGTTATGAGAATATCTAGGTATGATCATGTATATAGGCATCACGTCCGAGACAAGTAGACCGACTCCTGCCTGCATCTACTACTATTACTCCACTCATCGACCGCTATCCAGCATGCATCTAGAGTATTAAGTTCATGGAAACAGAGTAACGCCTTAAGCAAGATGACATGATGTAGAGGGATAAATTCATGCAATATGGTAAAAACCCCATCTTGTTATCCTCGATGGCAACAATACAATACGTGCCTTGCTGCCCCTACTGTCACTGGCAAAGGACACCGCAAGATTGAACCCAAAGCTAAGCACTTCTCCCATTGCAAGAAAGATCAATCTAGTAGGCCAAACCAAACTGATAATTCGAAGAGACTTGCAAAGATAACCAATCATACATAAAAGAATTCAGAGAAGATTCAAATATTGTTCATAGATAATCTTGATCATAAACCCACAATTCATCGGTCTCAACAAGCACACCGCAAAAAGAAGATTACATCGAATAGATCTACACGAGAGAGGGGGAGAACATTGTATTGAGATCCAAAAAGAGAGAAGAAGCCATCTAGCTACTAACTATGGACCCGAAGGTCTGAAGTAAACTACTCACACTTCATCGGAGAGGCTATGGTGATGATGTAGAAGCCCTCCGTGATGGATGCCCCCTCCGGCGGAGCTCCGGAACAGGACCGAAGATGGGATCTCGTGGGTACAGAAGGTTGCGGCGGTGGAATTAGGTTTTTGGCTCCGTATCTGATCGTTTGGCGGTACGTAGGTATATATAGGAGGAAGGAGTACGTCGGTGGAGCAACAGGGGGCCCACAAGGGTGGAGGGCGCACCCTGGGGGGTGGGCGCGCCCCCTACCTCGTGGCCTCCTCTTTTGTTTCTTGACATAGGGTCCAAGTCTCCTGGATCATAATCTTCCTAAAAATCACGTTCCCGAAGGTTTCATTCCGTTTGGACTCCGTTTGATATTCCTTTTCTGCGAAACTCTGAAATAGGCAAAAAAACAATTCTGGGCTGGGCCTCCGGTTAATAGGTTAGTCCCAAAAATAATATAAAAATGAATAATAAAGCCCAATAATGTCCAAAACAGTAGATAATATAGCATGGAGCAATCAAAAATTATAGATACATTGGAGACGTATCAGGCATCCCCAAGCGTAATTCCTGCTTGACCTCGAGTAGGTAAATGATAAAAACAGGATTTTTGATGCGGAGTGCTACTTGGCATAATTTCAATGTAATTCTTCTTAATTGTGGTATGAATATTCAGATCCGAAAGATTCAAGACAAAAGTTTAGTATTGACATAAAAATAATAATACTTCAAGCATACTAACAAAGCAATCATGTCTTCTCAAAATAACATGGCCAAAGAAAGTTATCCCTACAAAAATAGTCTAGCTATGCTCTATCTTCACCACACAAAGTATTTAAATCATGCACAACCCTTATGACAAGCCAAGCAATTGTTTCATACTTTTGACGTTCTCAAACTTTTTCAATCTTCACGCAATACATGAGCATGAGCCATGGATATAGCACTATTTGTGGAATAGAATGGTGGTTGTGGAGAAGACAAAAAGGGAGAAGATAGTCTCACATCAACTAGGCGTATCAACGGGCTATGGAGATGCCCATCAATAGATATCAATGTGAGTGAGTAGGGATTGCCATGCAACGGATGCACTAGAGCTATAAGTATATGCAAGCTCAACAAAAGAAACTAAGTGGGCGTGCATCCAACTCGCTTGCTCACGAAGACCTAGGGCATTTTGAGGAAGCCCATCATTGGAATATACAAGCCAAGTTCTATAATGAAAATTTCCCACTAGTATATGAAAGTGATATCATAGGAGACACTCTATCATGAAGATCATGGTGCTACTTTGAAGCACAAGTGTGGTAAAAGGATAGTAACATTGTCCCTTCTCTCTTTTTCTCTCATTTTTTTATTTGGGCCTTTTCTTTTTTTTATGGCCTCTTTTTTTTAGTCCGGAGTCTCATCCCGACTTGTGGGGGAATCATAGTCTCCATCATCCTTTCCTCACTTGGGACAATGCTCTAAAAATGATGATCATCACACTTTTATTTACTTACAACTCAACAATTACAACTCAATGCTTAGAACAAAATATGACTCTATGTGAATGCCTCCGGCAGTGTACCGGGATATGCAATGAATCAAGAGTGACATGTATGATAGAATTATGAACGGTGGCTTTGCCACAAATACGATGTCAACTACATGATCATGCAAAGCAATATGACAATGATGGAGCGTGTCATAGTAAACGGAACGGTGGTAAGTTGCATGGCAATATATCTCAGAATGGCTATGGAAATGCCATGATAGGTAGGTATGGTGGCTGTTTTGAGGAAGGTATATGGTGGGTGTATGATACCGGCGAAAAGTGCGCGGTATTAGAGAGGCTAGCAATGGTGGAAGAAAGAAAAGTGCGTATAATCCATGGACTCAACATTAGTCATAAAGAACTCATATACTTATTGAAAAAATCTACAAGTTATCAAAGCAAAGTATTACGCGCATGCTCCTAGGGGGATAGATTGGTAGGAAAAGACCATCGCTCGTCCCCGACTGCCACTCATAAGGAAGACAATCAATAAACAAATCGTGCTCCGACTTCATCACATAACGGTTCACCATACGTGCATGCTACGGGAATCACAAAGTTTAACACAAGTATTTCTCAAATTCACAACTACTCAACTAGCATGACTCTAATATCACCATCTTTATATCTCAAAACAATTATCAAGCATCAAACTTTTCTTAGCTTTCAACACACTCATAAGAAAGTTTTTACTAATCTTGAATACCAAGCATATTAGGATTATTCAAGCAAATTACCATGCTATTTAAGACTCTCAAAATAATCTAAGTGAAGCATGAGAGATCAATAGTTTCTATAAAACAAATCCACCACCGTGCTCTAAAAGATATAAGTGAAGTACTAGAGCAAAACTATATAACTCAAAAGATATAAGCGAAGCACATAGAGTATTCTAACAAATTCCAAATCATGTATGGCTCTCTCAAAAGGTGTGTACAGCAAGGATGACTGTGGTAAACTAAAAAGCAAAGACTCATATCATACAAGACGCTCCAAGCAAAACACATATCATGTGGTGAATAAAAATATAGCTCCAAGTAAAGTTACCGATGGAAGTAGACGAAAGAGGGGATGCCTTACGGGGCATCCCCAACCTTTGGATTTATGGTGTCCTTAGATTATCTTGGGGGTGCCATGGGCATCCCCAAGCTTAGGCTCTTGCCACTCCTTGTTCCATAATCCATCAAAATCTTTCACCCAAAACTTGAAAAATTCACAACACAAAACTCAACAGAAATCTCGTGAGCTCCGTTAGCGAAAGAAAACAAAAGACCACTTCAAGGTACTGTAATGAACTCTATCTTTATTTATATTGGTGTTAAACCTACTGTATTCCAACTTCGCTATGGTTTATAAACTATTTGACTAGCCATAGAATCATCAAAATAAGCAAACAACACACGAAAAACAGAATCTGTCAAAAACAGAACAGTCTGTAGTAATCTGTAACTAACGCAAACTTCTGGAACTCCAAAACATCAGCCAAAATAGGAAGACCTAGATAATTTGTTTATTTATCATCAGCAATTGGAATCACTATTTTATCACGTTCTGGTGATTTTTAACAATTGTTTTCGTGAACAGAAAGTTTCTGGAATTTACAGCAAGATCAAATAACTATCATCCAAGAAGATCCTATAGGTTTAACTTGGCACAAACACTAATTAAAACATAAAAACACATCTAACCAGAGTCTAGATCAAATATTTATTCCTAAACAGAAGCAAAAAGCAAAAAAACTAAAAATAAAATTGGGTTGCCTCCCAACAAGCGCTTTTCTTTAAAGCCTTTTTAGCTAGGCATTGAGATTTCGATGATGCTCACATAAAAGATAGTAATTGAAACACAAAGAGAGCATCATAAAACATGTGAAAATCACATCTAAGTCTAACATACTTCCTATGCATAGGCATCTTATAGGCAAACAAATTATCAAGGCAAGCAAAAACTAGCATATGCAAGGAAGCGGAAAGAAACAATAGCAATCTCAACATAATGAGAGGTAATTTATTATCATGAAAATTTATACGACCATATTTTCCTCTCTCATAATAATTACATGTGGGATCATAATCAAATTCAACGAAATAGCTATCACATAAAATATTTTCAACACGATCCACATGCATGAAAAGTTGACACTCTTCCGAAATAGTGGAGTTAACATTAACTAAAGTCATGACCTCTCCAAACCCACTTTTATCAAAAATTTCATAAGATTGAATATTCTCCAAATATGTGGGATCTAAATTCGACACTCTTCCAAACCCACTTTCAATATTATTGCAAACAAAATTATCAATCTCATATTCATCATGGGGATTAAATAAATTTTCAAGATCATAAGAAGAATCACCCCAATCATGATCATTGCAACAAGTAGTAGACATAGCAAAACTAGCATCCCCAAGCTTAGGGTTTTGCATATTATTAGCACAATTGACATCAAGAGAATTTATAGTAAAATCATTGAAATCATGCTTTTCATCGAGGGAACTATCAAGCATGGGTGCAATAGCAACGATCTCATTTTTAACATAAGGAACTATAGCAAATTCGTCTTCATAAATATTAGCATCATGGCCACAAGAATAGCAAGCATCATGTTCATCAAGGGATATTTCAACCAAATCATCAGAATCATCATTATCTATAGATTCATGCATATCATTATTTTCTTCCAAATCAATGGTCATTCTTTCAATAAATTCTTGGACATAGACATTATGAGCCAAGTTTTCATTGCAATATTTAAGTATGACGGAATTTTCAGATTTGCTGAGAGTAAAATCATACCTTTCAATCAAAGAAGCAACTTCATGAGCACCCTTAAAAACGACAAATTCTTCAATTTGTTCGATATCATAGTAACTATAAACACCCTTTGCATAAGAAGATAAGATTTCATTATCATTGAACTCACATAGGTAGGGAAGGTGTTTTTAGGGTTCTTAGAGCAACAAGTAAAATCACACATTTCACAAAGATTCCAAGCAAAGCATAGCAAACTATTTATATGATACCATAAGAGCTTCCCTTTTTCAGACAAACGATGACGCACAAAATGAGCATGCTCATCTAAAGATTTCCCATCAACTAGGCTAGTTGGGGTTTCAGAACGAGCGCATAAGGATCGAAGATGATCCAAGTAGAACACTTTAAGTGGATCCATATCAATAGATTTTCAGCAAGCGAAGATGCAAGCATATAGAAGGCACAAGGAAACACAAACAAAGATAAATACGGGAAGAAGGCGAACGAAAAAGAGAGGGCGAATAAAACGGCAAGGGTGAAGTGGGGGAGAGGAAAACGAGAGGCAAATGGCAAATAATGTAATGCGGGAGATAAGAGATTGTGATGGGTACTTGGTATGTTGACTTTTGCGTAGACCTCCCCGGCAACGGCGCCAGAAATCCTTCTTGCTACCTCTTGAGCACTGCGTTGGTTTTCCCTTGAAGAGGAAAGGGTGATGCAGCAAAGTGGCGTAAGTATTTCCCTCAGTTTTTGAGAACCAAGGTATCAATCCAGTAGGAGGCTACGCGCGAGTCCCTCGCACCTACACAAAACAAATAACTCCTCAGAACCAACGCGATAAGGGGTTGTCAATCCCTTCACGGTCACTTACGAGAGTGAGATCTGATTGATATGATAGGATAATATTTTTGGTATTTTTGTGATAAAGATGCAAAGTAAAATAAAAGCAAAGTAAAAAAGCAAAGGAAATAACTAAGTGTTGGAAGATTAATATGATGAAGATAGACCCGGGGGCCATAGGTTTCACTAGTGGCTTCTCTCAAGAGCATAAGTATTTTACGGTAGGTGAACAAATTACTGTTGAGCAATTGACAGAATTGAGCATAGTTATGAGAATATCTAGGTATGATCATGTATATAGGCATCACGTCCGAGACAAGTAGACCGACTCCTGCCTGCATCTACTACTATTACTCCACTCATCGACCGCTATCCAGCATGCATCTAGAGTATTAAGTTCATGGAAACAGAGTAACGCCTTAAGCAAGATGACATGATGTAGAGGGATAAATTCATGCAATATGGTAAAAACCCCATCTTGTTATCCTCGATGGCAACAATACAATACGTGCCTTGCTGCCCCTACTGTCACTGGGAAAGGACACCGCAAGATTGAACCCAAAGCTAAGCACTCCTCCCATTGCAAGAAAGATCAATCTAGTAGGCCAAACCAAACTGATAATTCGAAGAGACTTGCAAAGATAACCAATCATACATAAAAGAATTCAGAGAAGATTCAAATATTGTTCATAGATAATCTTTATCATAAACCCACAATTCATCGGTCTCAACAAACACACCGCAAAAAGAAGATTACATCGAATAGATCTACACGAGAGAGGGGGAGAACATTGTATTGAGATCCAAAAAGAGAGAAGAAGCCATCTAGCTACTAACTATGGACCCGAAGGTCTGAAGTAAACTACTCACACTTCATCGGAGAGGCTATGGTGATGATGTAGAAGCCCTCCGTGATGGATGCCCCCTCCGGCGGAGCTCCGGAACAGGCCCGAAGATGGGATCTCGTGGGTACAGAAGGTTGCGGCGGTGGAATTAGGTTTTTGGCTCCGTATCTGATCGTTTGGCGGTACGTAGGTATATATAGGAGGCAGGAGTACGTCGGTGGAGCAACAGGGGGCCCACAAGGGTGGAGGGCGCACCCTGGGGGGTGGGCGCGCCCCCTACCTCATGGCCTCCTCTTTTGTTTCTTGACGTAGGGTCCAAGTCTCCTGGATCATAATCTTCCTAAAAATCACGTTCCCGAAGGTTTCATTCCGTTTGGACTCCGTTTGATATTCCTTTTCTGCGAAACTCTGAAATAGGCAAAAAAACAATTCTGGGCTGGGCCTCCGGTTAATAGGTTAGTCCCAAAAATAATATAAAAGTGAATAATAAAGCCCAATAATGTCCAAAACAGTAGATAATATAGCATGGAGCAATCAAAAATTATAGGTACATTGGAGACGTATCACTGCGCCACTTCTTCTTCCTCCGGATCAATGACGGCCACACCTCAGGGTGTGCCAACTTCGTCGCGGCCGGCAAGGCCAACGCGAGCTCGAATGCCGGAAAGAAGGCCGAGGGCTTCAGGAGCAAATGGGTTATGATGGACGCCAAGTGTGTCCACCCGCGGTTGACGCTGCCGATGGAGATGCCCCAGTCCGACGAAGGGTGGCTCTGCGCGAAGCTTACAGACGATCGGGCGAGGTTAGTGCTGGAGAAGATGACCGCCGACCTGAAGCCAGGCAACGTGAAGGCGGCGAAGATGACGGGGGCCATGCTCCTGAGGGAATTATTGATGCTGCTCGTGGCTCCGCTCCAGGTGCGCTCACGCCCCTTGTGGATACTTGGGGGCGAAGGAGATTAGCTTCGCTTGAGTCCAGAGGCCTTGTCTGGAGAAGAGCTAGCTGTGGCTCTCCGCCTCTTGGTCGGGGACGACCAGGAGTATCCGCCGAGTGCCTTCGTTCCCTTGTTCCTTCGCAAGGACGGGGCGTAGGTCGCGGCCGCGATGCCCACCTTTGACGGGTGCGGGCTAGTGCCGCCGGTGCCCCGTGGGGTCCCGGTGGTGACGGCGCCGGTGGTCGTGTCTTCTGGTGATTCCCGCGGGGAGGAGGAAGAGGAGGAGGACGAGGAGCGCGACTCGGAGGCGACCCCCGAGGGGATGCAGGAGACCTCCCCCTTGCGCAAGGCCGACATCCTCCGCACCCTGCCTGATGATGATGACGAGGCTGATGTCCCCGCGGAGGGAGAGGTGCCACCCGTGGCTGGGGGCTCCTCGAGGTCCAAGGCCAGCCCCCAGAGGAGGCCACCGGCCAAGGTTCCGACGAGGGGCAGGTCGGCACTGATCTCCCGAGACGACGCTTGTGCTCCGACACCGCCCGGGGCTGCTTCTGGCCCATTTGCCGCCCCTTCTTCCGCTCCTGGAGCCCGCGCGCCTGCGCCTCAGGTTGCGAGGCTCTCAGGCTTCAAGCTCAAGAAGCGGAGAGACTACACCGCGGTGGACCAGTAAGTGCTCTTGTCCTGCCTTATTCTTGCTTCTGCTACTTATCCTTGACGCTTCTCCGTTATGCAATTAGGCCGACGCCCGTGACGAAGAAGAGGAGGGAGGAAGAGGTGGTGCTGCTCGGGACCAGATCGCCCACGATGGCCGCACCCCTCTCCACAGGTAAGGGCAGCAACGGCGCTCATGCTTCTCCGGCCCGATCATCCTCGTGAGGCTTGGGGGAGCATCCTCGGGAGGAGCCCCCATGGCCCCGCTGGCTCTGGAGGTGTCAACGCCCGGCTTGTTCACCGAGGTCCCAGGAGCTCAGGAGTTTCCGGCCTCCCAGGCCATGGTGACGACGTCGCCTCCTCCTTCTTCTGCCGCACTGCTATCTCCGGGTCCTTCCGCCTCCCCTGACGTCCTGGAGCACGCTCTTTCCGCGATGACCCTGCTGCGAGAAGATCTCCAGGGCGCCGACCCCCGCCTGGCAGCCGGGCGCCTGGAGCTGGTCCCTGGCTCGCTTCACTCAGACGTGTCCGTTCGGGCGGCGCGGAGCCAGGTAGCAACAACCTCCGAGAAGGACAGGCAGGCCGCCGCCCAGGTCGCGGCCGCTCGCGAGGTGGCGCTGAAGGACGTTGGGGCCGCCCAGGATCGCTGTCAATCGCTAGAGGCGGAGCTGGAGACCATGCGCAGCGAGCGTGTGGCCGAGGCTCGAAACCGCAAGGTAGAGGAGGAGAAGATGAAGGCATGAGAGGACGCCGTGAGAGGTCGCGGCGCCGAGCTGGAGCAGTTGCCGAAGGCGCAGGCCGCGGAGCACAGCCGGCTGGAGAAGCTGGAGCAAAAGGTGGAGGCGGAGAAGGCCGAGCTGGAAGCCAAGGCGCAGGTCCTGGCTGAGGACCGCACGGCCTTCAAGCTCCTCGAGGAGAGGTCTCGCAAGGCGCTGTGGTCGCTCTACGAGAAAGGCTTGGAGGAGCCGCTCGCTACCGCTGACGAGGGCCCCGCCCAGCTGCTTCCTTATGTGGTTGAGGCGCTTGAGGAAGTCGTGAGCGGTATCGGCCCCTTGGCAGAGGCGGAAGCCCGCGTTCTTTCCTCGGCTGCACTGACGCGCGTCTTCAGCCACCTCCATCTTCGCGATCCCGCCACCCACCTTGACGAGCTGCTGAAGCCCATGGACGCCGAGCACTGCGCAGCTGCTGCTGAAGCCGTGAAGGGTCAGGTGGAAGCCTTGCTGAAGAAGTTCCGCTCCTTCGATCCCGCGCCCTCGACTGGCGGTGCTGCTGATCCTGCAACTCCGGCGGGTGGTGTAGGTGAGGGCAACACTGTTGAAGAAGAAGCATCTCTTGCGGGCGACGGCGGTGGCGTCCGAGGATGACGAGATGACTTGCTGGCGGCTCCTTTCCTGTTTAGTTTCCGCAAAATGCACCATGCCTCGTGGAGGCGTTTAGACTTGCGTTTGGTATCGAGAGAACAATATGTCTTGTAATATTTGCTTGAGATTTTGCGATTCCCTTCCCATTTGCTTTACATTCTACGTCAGCAGGGCTCGATCCCGTGCATACCTCAGCCGCCGTTGGGTCGTCCGGATCACCAGGACGAGACCAATGGGTGAGGGGCTACGTGGCTAGTTAGGCTCCTGAGTCGCGATGCTCAGGAGTCCCCCTTGACGTGCAAAAAGCTTACGGAAAGGAAATGCAGGAATAGGTCTAGTGTTCTATGTCGGCAGGGCCCGACCCCGCGCATACCTCAACCGCCGTTTGGTCGTTCGGATCACAAGGACGAGACCAAGGAGTGAGGGGCTATGTGGCCAGTTAGGCTCCTGAGTCGCGATGCTCACGAGTCCCCCTTGACGCTCAAACGACCTTCATACCTTTTCCCTCGCCGAGGCTCGGCTCAGGAGGGGTGTGCGACGACTAGGTCCGGGGGACCTGGTAGGGTGGCGTACACTTGGGCGTGACCCGAGTGCAGCCCCCCTGCCCAGCCCCCTCGTACGACTCTCCAGAGGGGAGGTGTAGCAATGAGGACAGACACTGAGCTCTAGGGATCCCTAAGGTTGATAAGGCCATGGGGCCGCCCTCAGTTGTTTATCACTAGTGCGGAGCATAGCGCTTCCGCACTTGCACGGGCATAATCGCTCCTCGGTAGTGTCGACTGCCAGCGTGGAGCATGGTGCTTCCACTGGTGCGTGGGTGAGGGCTTCCTCTGAGTGGAGCCCCCGGGGCGTGTACAGCCCCGCCCTGACATGTGGCTTGCATGGCAGGGCTAGACGAGGTGTGTCTGGGCACTCGTGAGCCAGCGCGGGCCCTACCTCAAGGCGGGTTGCACCTGGTCTTGATTCTTGTTAGCTGCGGCAGTCCTGCGAGATGGTTAGGCAATCCTGCGCCGAATGAATTTCCTAAGGTTATCGCACGAGAAGGCCAAGCACCAACGACCCCAGGAGGTGACGTGAATGGGACCGGCCCACCAGACAGAGCTCAGCCATTGGATTTATCGATGCTGCAGGGATGGGCCCGAGCACAGACGCCGTGCCTAGCCTTCTTATGTGAAGGATCCCGAAGAAAGATGATCGGCGCGCGGCTCCCGTGGTGGGTGACAATCAAGCAGGTGATAACCATAGATAGATTATGCATGGAAAGAGAACTAGCTTAGGTAAATGCAAGGACGATACATGCCACTGGGTCAGACCCGAGTGGCCTGGGGATGATGCAGCCCGAGGGGCGCCCCCAGCAGAGTAAGCTAAAGACATAAAAGGATACATGCCGCAGGGACAGGCCCACGCGGCCTGGGAATGATGCAGCCCGGGGGGCGCTCCCAGCTAAATGAACTTGGAAAATGTCACCTGGTTCTGTTGTCGAAGGGATGTTGGGGTAGCTAAAGATGCGCGGCGAAGGGGTTGCTCCTCACAAGCCACTGGGGCCTTGAGCCTCGGGAGGCTCTGGGGGCCCAGGCGGTTCCTCAAGGACCGTCTCCACCTCCGCCAGAACTGCGTGATGCCTGGCCTCCGAGCGGCCAGGACGCTCCGTAGGTTGCACTGGAAGGCGGCTGCCATGGTCGGCAGGCCAAATGGCATGCGAACATAGCTGTGAGGTGGGCCCCCGCAACGTCCCACGCGCGAAGGCCAGAAGAGCTCCTGAGATGCGGCCCTGTTGAGCCCTGGGATGTCGATGCAGACGCGCAGCCCGCCATCCTCGCCTGGATGGGGAGCTGCACCAGGTGGTCGGCGGTCATCGCGCATGGCTCTTGCATCCTGCAGCTCCTGAGTTGTCTTGGTGCTGAACTCCTGAGCGCCGGGCGCTCCTCGCCCGGTGTCCTCTTGAGGGAAACGTGCCGCAAAGCATGCCTCCACGTGGTGCCCGAGCGCCTCCCTCGCGATGTTGGCTAGGTCTGAGGCCCTCCAAAAGAGAGCCCCCGAGCTCTGCCCGAGGAGGGCGCCGGGTGCGCCTTCCTATGCGAGTGAGGGAGGCGCCCAGGCGCGGGCGCTGATCCTGAGGTGGCACCGCCAGAGGGACCGCTCCCCTGAGGCCCTGTGCGGAGTAGTTGCTTCTTCTTCTTGGGGATGGCCTCAGGAGGGTACTGTGCCATTGTTGTCGGGGTCTTCGATTGCTGCGGCTTGGAAGCCGCGCTCGAGGGAGCACACCGCATCTCTTTCTTTGCAGGGGACTGTGATAATCCCGCCGCTTCCTGGCATCTTGAGGACGTTGTAGCCGTGGTGAGTTACCGCCATGAACTTGGCCAGGGCCGGATACCCGAGGATGGCATTGTACGGTAGACGGATGTCAGCAACGTCAAAGTCGATGAGCTCGGTGCGGTAGTTGTCGCGCTGTCCGAAGGTGAAAGGGAGGCGGACCTGCCCTATCGGGGTGGTGGATCCGTCGGTCACTCCTGAGAAGGGCTTGGTGGGCTGAAGCTGATCGTATGGCACTTGAAGGCTGTCGAATGTCTCAACGACAGGACATTGAGCCCTGCGTTGCCGTCAATGAGGGTCTTGGTGACTTGTACATTGCTGATGACGGGTGAGCAGAGCATCGGGAGGGCGCCAGCAGTGGCCACACACTTGAGCTGGTCCGCTGAGCTGAAAGTGATGGCGCATTTGGACCACTTGAGCGGGCGCGTGGCCTCAAGCCTAGGTTGGGTTGCATTCACCTCGCGAGCAAACTGCTTGAAGATACGTTGAGAGGCTGGGGCCTGAGCTCCGCCCAAGATGCAGGCGATAGCACGCGGTTCCTGGAAGCCCCCAGCCCCCTCGTCATGATGGTGGTTGTCGTTCCTTCTCGGCGGTGGCGGCAGCGAAGGAAGACCAGCATTGCTCTAAGGGCGGTCCTCGCAAGGCTGATCCCTCCAGGCGCCCTCACGAGGCGGTCCTGCCAGCGGTCCTCGCGAGGCCGGTCGCGCCACTCCTGGCGGGGGCCGCGATCGTCCCAGCGTCCTCCGCCTCATCCTCCTCCTCGGCCGTAGCCCCGGTCGTTGCGCCTGGGGCGTCGACTGAAGCGTCCATCTCGAATGGCCCTGAGCTCTTGATAGTCGTTGGTGTTGTGGTTATGTACGTTGTGGAAGGCGCAGAATGGTCGGCTGATCTTGGATGACTCGGGATGGTCCCGGCCGCGCTTCGTATCCGGCTCTGCCGCGAGCACGGCTACTCCATTGCGCTTCACGTCCTTGGCCTTGGCTTTCTTCTCCTCCGGGCCGGTAGTTGGGAGCTCGAGGAGGGAAAGGCACCCCTCCTCAGCTCTTGCGCACTTGGTCGCCAGGTTGAATAGCTCCAAAGCCGTGCATAGCTCCTCGTGGATGGCGAGCTCCTCCTTGATCTTGACGTCGCGGACGCCATCAGAAAACACCGAAATGATGGCCTCATCTGTCACCTTGGGGATCTTGAGGCGAACGCTGTTGAAGTGTTGGATGTACTTCTGCGGGGTCTCTCCTGGCTGCTGCTTGATGCGGCATAGGTCACCCGCGGCCGGAGGGCGGTCGCGAGTGCCCTGGAAGTTGGCGACGAAGCGGTCGCGCATCTCGCCCCAGGAGGAGATCGAGCCCGGGGGCAGGTTCAGGAGCCACGAGCGAGCACCATCCTTGAGAGCCATGGGGAACCAGTTCGCCATGACTTTTTCGTCGCCGTTGGCCGCCTCGATGCTCAGCTCGTAGAGCTGCAAGAACTCCGCGGGGTCGGGGGTGCCGTCGTAGAGAGGAGGCAGGTCCGGCTTGAACTTGCCCGACCAGGTGACGCTACGCAGCTCAGGAGTGAAGGCGCGGCAGCCTGCCGTGGCCATCGGGGCCCTTTGCTGGTGCGGAGCCTACCCTCGATGCCCGCGCACTGCCACTTCAGGCAGCACGCGGTCTTGTCATGGTGGCGCTAGGAGCGCGGGAGCATTCTCTTGCGGCCGGGGAACTTCTTGGCAGCTTCCTTCTTCTCGCGCGGGCACCCGGCGTGGTGGGTCGCGCCGGGGGGCCGCGCACCGTGGCGCCAAAGCGCCGTCTTGGTGCAAAGGTGGTGGAGGCGCTCTGTGAGCCACATCGCCCACAGCTGGCGGAGGGCGGGGAAGTGAGAGGGATGGCGTGGGGGAGCCCCCAGCGGCGCTGAAAAGCTCGGCGATGCGGTCCAGCCAGTCCTCGTAGAGGTCGTCGACTAGGCGGTAGCGCAGGAGCTCGCGTGCCATGAGTAGTGCGGCCTATGCGTCTATGGGAGCACGACAAGCGTGAGACGATGAGCCGGCCGGAGTCAGCGACGGGGTGGCGGTGCGGCCGTCCCGCCGCACCGAGGGGTGCAGCAAGGACGCTTGCTGCTCGTTTCCCGCCGGGCCAGTGGCAGCGTTGGCGGCGGGCGACGGGGAATGACGGGGAGGCCCGCCGACAGGAGCTCTCTGAGCGACGCGGGCGGCGAGGGTGGCCCGGCGCTCAGCGCGGGCTCGACGAGCGTCTGCCATGGATGCGATGAAACGATGGTGCCGGATCACGGGTTTTGGCAAAACCATTAAGGTTCGAACACTGGGGTGCACGCGAAGTTCTTTCCCTCCTACCGATCCGCGTCCTAACTAGCTATGATCTCAAGAACGAGCTCCACGAACTCACAATCACAAAGACACGAGGTTTATACTGGCTCGGGCCACCGTTGTGGTGTAATACCCTACTCCAGTGTGGTGGTGGTGGATTGCCTCTTGGGCTGATGATGAATAGTACAAGGGGAAGAACAGCCTCCTGAGGTTGAGGTGTTCTTGTGCTCGGTTTGTAGCTAAGGGTCAGGCGAGATGCCCCTGGATCAGATCCCTCCTTCGATCAGATCCCCCCTTCTACTGTGGTGGCTAGTTCTACTTATATAGGCCCTGGTCCTCTTCCCAAATATTGAGCGGGAAGGGAGCCAACAACGGCCAATTTGAAAGGGGACAGCTAGTACAGCTTATCCTAAAAAAAGCAGTCTTCGCCTGCAAATGGCTCTGGTGGTGACGCCGCCTTGGGCTCCTGGTGACCTTCTGTCTTGCCGTCCTGCTGGTCTTGGTCTCGTTGCACCGATATGGAAACCTTTGCTTGATGCCTCGGTACTCCGCGCCTGCGCTTGCTCCCTTAGCACCAAATGGGAAACAAGGACACTGCGCGGGCTGGCGCCCGCCTGGCCTCGACCGTCATGGCTCACGTCACG
Organism: Triticum aestivum; assembly: GCF_018294505.1. Classification (NCBI taxonomy): domain Eukaryota; kingdom Viridiplantae; phylum Streptophyta; class Magnoliopsida; order Poales; family Poaceae; genus Triticum; species Triticum aestivum. The sequence continues at coordinate 379,540,450 of NC_057814.1, read as the reverse complement.
AGAACCTCGCGAGGTTTGCCTTGCCTTGATATCTCTGCCCCTCGTGAGCCCGCCTGGCGAGGCCGCTCCCGAGGAGGTCTTGCGTCGTTCGCCTCGCGAGGCTTGGCCCCTCGCGAGGGTCTTGGATGCCTTGTTGGTGAAGATGGGTTGTACAGTCCTGCTAGCTCAGCCATGCCGTGGACCGCAGGCAGGCAAGTCTGGGGACCCCCATTCCCAGAACGCCGACAGTAGCCCCCGGGCCCAAGGCGCGCTCGGGCTTGGCTTCAAGGCGAAGCCAAAGGTCAAGTACGAAGCACCGCGGGCCCCAAAAGCCTTTGGCCTTGGTCGACGCGTGGCGGTTGATTGGACGTGGGCATCTCCGCTTCCCCACGCTGCCTTGGAGTCCGCCTGGCTATGCGGCCCCCGCTGCCTACGCAGTTATTCATCCATCGCCCACGCCTTACTTTCCCAATCTCTCTGCTTCCTCGAGACTCTGATCCTCCTCTCCAATCTGATCTGCTCCCTGCTCGCTTCATCGCCATGGCGCCGAAACAAGCAGACAAGGGGAAGAAGCCTCTGTCTTCGTCACGTGCGCCTCCGGCCGTCGATCCTGCAGTTGGCCGATCCCTGGTGCTCAACAACGAGGCCATGGACAAGGTGCGTCCCATGCTCGCCACCAGTTTCAATGAGTGGGGGGAGACGGCGGCTTGGCCTGCGTCTCGAGCTCGCATTGCCCGGGTAGCCACTGAGGTCCCAATCTTCATCGATGCCCTTTGGGCCGGCCTGATTCCCCTTTCTCCGCCTTCTTCAACGCGGTGCTTGAACATTACCAGATCCACATGATGCATCTCGACCCTCAATCTGTGACTCTCCTCGCCGTCTTTGCCTTTGTGTGTGAGGCCATGGTGGGCATCGCTCCTTCTGTGGCCCTTCTCCGCCATTTCTTCTCATTGCACCTGATGGATCCTCGGCAAAGCTCGGGGTGCGCGAGCTTCCAGGCCGTGGCCGCGACGGCGGGCGCGGGGATCGACTTCGAGCTTCCTCCATCCACGAGCGAGTTTCGGACACGGTGGGTATTCAACGACGCTGGGGTACTCAGCCCTCTGCTTCATTCTCCGTCAGAGCCTGCCGTTCCCAACTCCGGTTGGGGCCACGAGAGGCTCGCGAGCCCCCGTCTTGTCCCCGTCTGGCTCAGGCTGAGGAGGCTGAAGGACCACGGCGTGACTGCGCCTATGGTGGTGAAGGAGTTCGTCAGGCACCGAATCGCTCTGCTTCAGTGCCATTCTCGCCCGATGTGGGCCTTGCTCAGTAGTCAAGACCATATGAGGTTTCAGGAGTCCGGGCTCCCTCTAAAGACACGGCAAACGGTGCTCGAGGTCCTGACAGGCGTCCCTTCGTCAGATGACATGCCTGGGAGGAGCTGTCTACTGTACCGCTGCACGAACAAGGCTGAATTTGCAGAGAGCATGCCTTCCATTGATGAGTGGGGACTGCGCCCGAACGGCCTGGTGGGATCCCACGAGAACCCCGTCAACGTGGTTCCCTTCTTCGTAGCTGGCGCCGAGCTCGTCCCGAATGTGGATGCAGGGGGGCGAGCGCCGCCGGAGGCTGGCGGCACGAGTGCTGATGTGCAGATGCCGCCTGGGGCTCCCGGGACGTCGTCCTCAGGAACTCGTGATTCTTCCTCTGGGATGTCGGTCGCTGAGACGATGCAGCATGCGGCTCCCGAGGCCGATGCTCCGGAGGCCTCGGGAGGTTGCGGTGAGACGGCGCCCGACTGCTCTCCGCAGCCCGGCGCCCCTGAAGTTGTCCTCTCGAGCATTTCTCCGGCTGTGCCCTGTGCCGGCCGCCACGTCCAGCCCTTCGGTCGGCTTTGCGTGGACTTCGAGGAGCTCCGCAAGAGGAAAGGATCTCCAAGTGGCAGCGGTATCTTCGGGCCGTTGAAGCGATGAAAATACATCGTCGTCGACAAGTAAGTACCGCACTTGGTGATTTCTTGATTGCTGCTTTCCTCCCTGACAACGGTTCTCCAGGACCCCTTCCGTCAGGGCCGCTGTGTCCCCGGAGAAGCAACCTCTGCCTTCCTCGACTCCCCCTGGCCTTGAGCGTCCCGAGCCTGCATGTCGCGCCTGAAGTAGGGCCAGCCGGGGAGGTGCGCTCGCCTTCAAGGCGCTTCGAATCTGTGGCCCCGTTGCCCTTCCTCCACGGCCTGGCTTGGAGCTTGGCGGGCGTGCCCCGGACCCCTCCTCTGGTCATGGACAGTAGCTGGTTGGCTTCGGTCTTTGGTTCCACTTCAAGAAGCGGGCCCCGACTGGCCGGGGCCCCTCGCGAGGCCTGGCTGGCGCCTGGGGCGGCACCAGCCCCCAGCCCCCTGCCGAGAGGGGGTGCGCCGCTTCACGTCCCGCCTGCAGCCCCCGTGGCGGAGGATGAGGTGGGCCGTGCGCTGGATTTTGAGTACGGGCGGAGTATCGTTCGTCATGAGCTCTTCCAGGAGGCAATGGGCGCAATGAACCGGCTCGGTGAAGAACTTGCGGACGTCGACGCGCGCCTCAAGGCTGAGGGTCTTCGGCTGGGGGAGGAACGGCGTAAGCTGAAGGTGGCCATCAACCTTGGCCGCTACCAGCGTGATCTTGAAAACACGACGGCCGAGGAGTCCCTCAAGGTTTCCCGTGAAGCTTGTTCCCGAGCTCTAGAGAAGGCTCGTGAGGCTGACCGCCATCGCGAGGCTGCGGAGAAGCGCGCGTGGGAGCTCCAAGCCTGGAGTGCGTCCCTGGAGCAGCAGGTGGAGGCGCGCAAAGCCGCCCTTGCATCGCTGAGGGGGACGCCCACTGAGGAAGAAGAGATCCGGAGGCGCGAGGAGGCGCTGGCTCTGGAGGCCGTGGAGCATAGCCTCGAGCTTGAGCAGCTGGAGACGATGGAGCGTTAGGTTGCCCAAGCGTAAGACGCCGTTGGCGCACGCGAGGCCAGGGCTCATGAGGTGGTTGATCGCCGGGTGGCCGAGGCTCGCGCGGATCTTGAGGGTAGGTATGACTTGAGGTTGATGCTTGCGGGGACGGAGGGTGCGGGTAGGGCCGCCGCTCTCAGGCCCAAGCTGGCTGAAGTGGAGAGGCGCGAGGAGGCTACGGCGGCCGCCCTGGTCACAGCGCAGGTGGAGCTGGCATCCGCCCGCGCCGAGCTGCTCTCTCTTCAGAAGCGGGTTGATGACGCCAAGTCCGCTGCGTGGCTGAGTCGGGAGGAAGTGCTTCTGCGGCGGACGCTGGAGCGTGAGCACGCCCCCATGCTCCAGGACCTTAGGGTCAGGGCCAACGCGGCGTTGGGCCATGTCTGCGACGAGAATGCCCCGCACCCACACTCGAATGACTACGCCAGTCATTTGCGCTTCTTTGCTGACGTGGTGATGCGCTTGGAAGTCCGGTCTGATAGAGCCCACCAGCTTGTGGAAGAGAGAAGCCGGGGCCTGCTCAGGCGCGCGTTCTCCCGTGTCTTTAGCCATCTCCGGAACACCTTCCCCGACTTTGACTTCGACGCCGCCATTGCCCCCGTACTGCAGGCCATCCGTGGCGACCTGGCGCGGTGGGTGGAGGACAACGTGGATGTGCTGGTCAGAGCCTTCGCTTCTGAAGACGACACGGTGGTGGTCGCTGCAGACAAAGGCGACGTGGTTGACGAGGGTGATGCCGGCGTTGGTGAAGGTGGAGGCGGCGCCAACGACGGTGACAGTGACACCAGCGGTGCGTCTGAAAATGACGTGGAGGACGCGGCGAGCGACATATCTGGCTGATACCTTGTTCCTTTACTATCTTACCCTGTATGCAAAAACTTGGGCTTGGCCCTTAAAGATTGTGAGAGCATTTTGTGAGGGGGAGCCCCTCATGTAAACAAACCACAATTTTTACTCTTGTGTGTCAAGCCAAGTGCGCGCCTTCGTGGATCCATGAGTCTGGCGGCAAGTTTTGTCGTTGCGGCTTACCTTAGCTGAGGCGGGCCCCGAACTGGATTGTAAGGTCGAGAGCTGCCGCGGAGCTCCTGAAGGGTCTGCTGATCCACCCGAGAGGGCCTCGCGAGGACCTAGGGCCAACCGGCGCGCGCGACGCGTGTGCCGCGCCCAGCCCCGCTCGCGTGGGCCCCGCGAGGGGGAGGCAACGAGCGCGAGCTTCAGAACCAGGCAAGAACCAGATGGCAAGAAATCGCTTGAACGAGAAAAGGCACCCCCCGCGCGCATCGATAAAAATTCAACTTCAATTTAAATCCAAATCCAGAAGGCAAGGTTACAGAAAAGAGATCCAAAGCAAATGGCCGCATCCAGCGCCTAGTCTAGTCTTCTGTCTTCTCACCAGCGCGGAGCTAAGTGCTGCCACTAGGCGTGGGAGGGAGCCCCCGAGGCCCGAGGGCGGCTCTCCGGAGACTCCGGGGCGTGTGCAGCCCCACTCATTATTACGTGAGAGTCTCACGGGCGGCGATCTTCACAGGCACTGGGCCTTCTTCACAGGTACCGTCCTTGCTTCATATCGCCAGGCGAGGGCCCCGCCTTGCGCCACCCTCGACCACCTTTGAGCCGACCGGCAACCAGGACGACACAAAGGGGGGAAAGGGGACGCCAGCGGCGCCCTCAGCGACCACATGTCCTCTGCCGGGGGTAGACCTTTCAGC
>NC_057814.1:379521900-379535568 GCF_018294505.1 Triticum aestivum | reverse complement strand
CGCAGGGAGGGATCTGGCTCCCGACTTCTCTCCTGCCGCCCCCAGCAGCCCGGGTCGCTGGCGCTGTTGCTTCTACGAGCGAGCCAGCTGTCTTCTCCTGCGCAAAAGCGGGTCATCAGAGTAGTGAGGGCTATCATGGATTTAGGTCCTTCTTGGCCGAGGTGGCGTGCAAGCCATTCGTCCCAGACACTGTGTCTAAAAGCCGCAAGGGCTTCCACGTCTGGACAGTCGATGATTTGGTTCTTTTTGACTAAGAACCGAGTCCAGAGCTTCCTGGCTGATTCTCCGGGCTGCTGGACAATGTGACTTAGGTCATCGGCGTCCGGTGACCGGACATATGTTCCTCGGAAGTTATCCAGGAAGGCCTCTTCCAAGTCCTCCCAGCTGCCTATGGAATTTTCAGGCGGGCTGTTTAACCATTGTCGAGCTGGCCCTTTTAGCTTTAGTGGGAGGTATTTAATAGCGTGGAGGTCGTCCCCACGGGCCATATGGATGTGGAGGATGAAATCTTCTATCGAGACCGCGGGATCAGTTGTTCTTTCGTATGATTCGATGTTGACGGGTTTGAATCCTTCGGGGAATTCATGAACCATTACTTCATCAGTGAAGCAAAGCGGGTGTGCGGCGCCTCTATGTTGGGCCACACTGCGACGTAACTCCGAAGGAGTCCATTTGCGGTTTTCAGTCGGGCGTGGCTAGGCTTGTCATGTCTGAATATATAGCCATCGTCACGTATCGAGGCATGCTTTCTCGATCCGTAGATCGGTCTTGTGTGTCCTGCTCTATTGTCCAAGTCCCGTTGCGGGTCCTCTGGACAATTGTGAGCTGCGTTATTCCTGCCTTTACGGTGAGGTGGGGCGGTCTGGTGTTCGGCTTGAGTTGCCTCTTTATCCAGACGAAGTTGTCGGCGACCTGCCGCATTGTGTGATGGTGGTACGGGCTCCAACGCCTCATCGTCGAACTGATGCAGCGATCTATGCTTCGGGTAGCTTTTGGCTAAGCCATTAAGGCCGTATTCTTCGGCGACCAGGACTTCGGTCCATCTATCGTTGAGTAAGTCTTGGTCATCTTGAAGCTGCCGCTGATTCTTTTTCAGGCTCCTTGCAGTAGCTATTAGCCTGCGCTTGAAGCGCTCCTGCTCGAGGGGCTCTTCGGGTATGGTGAAGTCTTCATCGCCGAGGCTTACCTCATCTTCGGAGAGCGGAAGGTAGTTGTCGTCCTCCGAATTGTCGCTAGGCGGGGCCTGTTCATCGGGGCTGGCTTGCCCTTTTTCCTGTTCCTCCTGTTCGGATCTTGCTCCAACAGGGTCTTCATTGTTTTTGGCGTTGTCCGGAGTATTATTTTCTCCGGTGCCATCGTTGCTGCGATGTGACATGAGGCGGCGTTTATGGCGCCGGAACTTAGACTGTGTCTCAGGAGTTTTATTCTCAGCTGGATCTCCCTTGTCATTGCCGCAGGCTTTTTTAAGTGTATCGACCATGCACACGTCATACGAAGGGGTGGCCATCCCGCGCCTGATGACTGGCAGGTATTGGCCTTGCTCCTTGTCGGCATCGTCATCTATACCGTCGATGTCTTCGGAGCCGTAAGCAGGCATGTCGGTTAAGTCTTCGACAGTGGCTATGAAGTGGGTGGCGGGTGGGAAGCGAAATTCTCCATTATCAGCTTCTAGCTCGAACCAGACATAGTTCGGCCGTGAGTCCCCCATCAGGAACAGGTTTTTCAATGAATTTAGCACATCACCGAAGGGCGAGTGTTGAAAGATATCTGCGGCGCTGAACTCGAAGATTGATGACCGATCCAACTCGGTGTCCGGGGGCGTGCGAGGTTCGGAACTTATAACCGGAGACGAGTCCGGAATTCCGCCGACACTGATATTGCCTGGTGTTGAGTCTGTGCGCGGTCCCAATAGCGCAGGCTCTGTGGCTTTGGATGGTCCAAACTGCTCCAGATCTAAGGTCGTAGCAGTCACAGGAACCATCTCCAGAATCTAGTCCGATGGCAGATTCAAGTCGCGTTCATCGGAGCGAGGGGGAGCGATCACCGCGGTCTCGAATCCGTTGAAGATCAAGTCTCCACGGATGTCCGCGACGTAGTTCAAGCTTCCGAATCTGACCTGGTGGCCAGGGGTGTAGCTATCGATCTGCTCCAGATGGCCAAGTGAGTTGGCCCGCGGTACGAAGCCGCCGAATACGAAAATCTGTCCGGGGAGGAAAGTTTCTCCCTGGGCAGTGTCACTATAGATGATCGAAGGGGCCATCAAACCTTTCATCGACGGCACAGTGGAACTCTCAATGAAAGCACCAATGACGGTGTCAAAACCGGCAGATCTCGGGTAGGGGGTCCCGAACTGTGCGTCTAGGATCGATGGTGATAGGAGACGGGGGACATGATGTTTACCCAGGTTCGGGCCCTCTCTATAGAGGTAATACCCTACTTCTTGCTTGATTGATCTTGATGAATATGAGTATTACAAGAGTTGATCTACCATGAGATCGTAATGTCTAGACCCTAGAAGTCTAGCCTGCATGACTATGGTAATGAATGTATCCTTTCCGGACTACCCCTTTGGTTTATATAGACACCGGGAGGATCTAGGGTTTACATAGAGTCGGTTACATAAGAAGGAATCTTCATAGTCGGTCGCCAAGCTTTCCTTCCACGCCAAGGAGAGTCCAATCCGGACACGGGTACAGTCTTCGGCCTTCATGTCTTCACATCCCATCAATCCGGCCCATAGATAACAGGCCGGACGCCCAAGGACCCCTTAGTCCAGGACTCCCTCAGTGGGGTTGAGGGTGATCTGAATGATCCGTCCCCGAATCAGATGCCTCCTATGGTGGTGGCTAGTCCTATTTATAGGGGCCCTGGTCCTCTTCCCAAATATTGAGCGGGAAGGGATGCCATAACAGCCAAATTCGAAAGGGGACAACTAGTACAAGTTATCCTGACTAAAGGTGGTCTTCGCCTGCCAAAGGCTCTAGTGGTGATGCCGTCTTGGGCTCCACGGTGACCTCCATCTCGCTGTCCTGCTAGTCTTGGTCTTGTTGCACCGATATGGAAACCTTTGCCTGATGCCTCGGGACTCCTCGCCTGCGCTTGCCTCTTTAGCACCAAAGAGGAAATGAGGACACTACGCGCGCTGTCGGGTGGTTGGTGCGACATATACCAGCGCTGTCGGGTGGTTGGTGCGACATATACCAACAGATGGCTTATCATTGTGGGTGCCAATAAGACATCGCCGGTGCCTGGAAACGGGATGAGGCGAAGACATGCACGCCGGCGGATCTTACCCAGGTTCGGGGCTCTCCGAGGAGATAACACCCCTAGTCCTGCTCTGCGGGGTCTCCGCATGATCACTAGATCAAGGAAAGGTAGCTACAATTGCTCCTAGATCTGTTGGGTTCAAGGGAGAAGAAGAACAAGGCTAGCTCTTGCTTCTCTCTATCTCTATGGTGCGTGTGCTGTGTTTAGAAGCTAACCCTTTGCATGGGTGCTCCGGGGGGTTTATATAGGCCTACCCCCCGGGGGTACAATGGTAATCCGGCTGGGCACTGGTCCCAGCCGTCAGTGTCTACGCTTGCCGGCTTCTCCGCCGACTGTTGGGTCCCGCCGGCTGCCGGCTTCTTGGTCGACAGGCCGGCCCCACCGCCTAGGGTCTTGTCGGCGGCTGCTTACTATAGCCTCGCCTCTGATGACGAGGGCTTTGTCGAGGTAAGCGTGGCTACAGTGGGCCGCCTCGGGGGCTCTCACTGTAGCCTTACCTCGTCTTGTCTCCTTAATGGGGCTCCTGCTTCGAGGAAAGGGGGTAGCCGGCTTCTGGGGGCCGGCTACACCCTCGGTCGACTGGGGGAGGCCGGGCCGCCTCCGCGTCTCTCTCTGGCGGAAGGGGCCCGGCGCCTGCGGGCCGTACAGGAGTCGGTCGTGGATGACGTCGAGGCTGGCATGGCTACAGTGTCGAACAGAACAGGAGACGGTCATCCCGTACGGCCTCCTGTGGCCATGCCTGCCTCAGGCCTCGGGGGTAGTGGGCCGCACTGTGGCCACACCCCGTCTTGTCACCGTTATGTGGGTGTAGCTTTGGTGGTTGTGGTCTCGGCCGGCTTCTTGGAGTCGGCGTCCTTCTTGGCCGGCTTCTTGGAGTCGGCCACCCCGTAGTCGTCCTGGGGAGGGGTTGCTGAGGCTGGGTCGCCTTCCGGGAGTCGGCTTCAGAGGTAGCCGGCCAGGGGAGGCGGCCCAATGCTTGGAGTGCTTGGAGGCCCGAAGGCCTGATAATTTCTTCAACAGAACCAGGGGCAGTCGGCTAGGCTACCCGTGGCCATTTACTCCGACACGCGCTGGCGCCCGCTTGGCGCCGGTCGTCATGGCTTACGTCATAGGAACCTCGCGAGGTGCCCCTTGCCTTTATCTCTCCGCTCCTCGCGAGCCGGCCTGGTGAGGCCGCCCCGAGGAGGTCTTGTGTCGTCCGCCTCGCGAGGTTTGGCCCCTCGAGAGGGTCTTGGGTGTTTGCTGGTGAAGGTGGGCTGTACAGGGCCGCTAGTGGAGCCACGCCGTGGGCTGCAGGCAGGCAAGTCTGGGGACCCCCGTGCCCAGGACACCGACATCTTGTGCTTCAAATGATAGTCTCCCCAACACTCAACTCTCTCTCTCACAATTTTGGATATGGTGGAAAGATGATTCGAGTGGAAAGCAACTTGGGGAAGGCTAGAGATCAAGATTCTTGTGGTTGGATTGGAATGTCTTGGTCTCAACACATGAGTATGTGGTTCTCTCTCAGAAAATGAATGCTGGAAGTGTAGGCACGTTCTGATGGCTCTCTCCACGAATGGAGGATAGGTGGAGGGGTATATATAGCCTCCACTCAAAATCTAGTCGTTACACACAACTTACCAAACTCGGTGGGACCGAATCGTGAAACTCGGTCAGACCGATATGGTTCAAAATGTGAACGTTAGGATTTTCAGTGGGACCGACAAGGTCAACTTGGTGGGACCGATATGTTAGGGTTAGGGCATAACTTGATCTTGGTAAGACTGATCACGTGAACTTGGTGAGACCGATTTCAGTAATAGGCAAACAGAGAGTTGGTCAGCCAAACTCGGTGGGACCGATCGCTCATTTCGGTGAGACTGAAATGTTACGAAAGGGAAACAGAGAGTTTGCAGTGCGAATTCGGTGGGACCGATCGCTCATCTCGGTTAGATCAAAATGTTACGAAGGGAAACAGAGAGTTTGCAATCCCATCTCAGAGAGACCGAGATCCCTATCGGTGAGATCAAACTGATTAGAGTTTCTGGCAGTGGCTATGTCAAGTGAACTCGGTGGCGCCGGATAGATTAGTGGGGCCGAGTTTGACTTTAGATTTTGGACATATGTGGAAATGAGAAAGTGGTTGAGGGCTTTTGGAGCATATCACTAAGCACTTTGAGCAAGCAAGCCATTAAGCAACACCTCATCCCCTTGTAATAGTACTGGCTTTTCCTATGGACTCAATGTGATCCTGGATCACTAAAATGAAAAATGTAGAGTCTTGAGCTTTTGCCAATGTTTGTCCTTCGCATCTTGAAGGGGTTCCACACATTCTCTTGTCCATGCCACGCCTTTGTTGAACTTTCTGAAATACACTAGATAAAAATATTAGTCCAATAAGAGATATGTTGACATTAATTACCCAAATCACCCAAGGAGCACTTGTGCTTTCAGCCTCAGGTCAAGGTGGCAGTACATGTGGCCTCGACGTGAGTGTTCTTATCCATCCTTTGTCTGTTTTTGCGTTGACTTGGTTTCTGACCTAGTGCTGTTTGATCTTTGTAGCAACGACACCTCGACGACGTCGGCGGATCCGCATGCCCACAAGCAGGGTCCGAGTGACGCTGACGCGGCGGATGCTGCCACCTCCAAAGGTATTTTGCACCAACTGATTAGGACGGTCAGGTCACTTCCGACTGATCTTTACTGATTTTCTTGGTTTGTATGTTCATGCAGCTCCATCAGATATCATTCAATTGGATGATGTTGAGAGGAATGACCCGTCCAATCCAGAGGCCATCAAGGAGAAGGCGTCGAGTGTTGACGTGCCGATGCGGGATGCCTCCCCTCGCCAAGTGGCTCGCATTTCTCTAGGGAAGGCAGCCACGAGAGCTATGGGGATGAGTCCTCTTGCTTAGAGTGGTTCGGCGTCTCTGACTGCGGTGGTCCCGGTTGCAAGGGCCACACCAGCTCCTTCGAGTGGGTAACCGGTGGTTCCAGCTCCGAGGCATACCTCTGCATCTTTGACAGCCCCAGCCACCTCCTTCCCCCTATACCATGTCCCTGAAGAACAAGTGGGGGCAAGCAAGGAGGCTCTAATCTAGGTGGGGTTGATGTGCAACTGTTTGAAGGAGGCTTATGACGCCAGCGCGGCGCTGCAGGCCAACGTCCGAGTAAGTACCATTGTGAGTATAATTTCCAGTCGAATTTTTCTTTCTCTATGGTTGAATTTTTGCCAGTGGGTTTGCGCAGGGCACACTCACTGGGTGTTCATGATCCAATGGGGGCACTCTGAGTGCACCCCCTACGTGTAGTGATACGTCTCCAGCGTATCTATAATTTTTGATTGTTCCATGCTATATTATATTCTGTTTTGGACATTAATGGGCTTTATTATAAACTTTTATATTATTTTTGGGACTAACCTATTAACCGGAGGCCCAGCCCAGAATTGCTATTTTTTTGCCTATTTCAGAGTTTCGCAGAAAAAAAAATCAAACGGAGTCCAAACGGAATGAAACCTTCGGGAACGTGATTTTTGGAACGAACGTGATCCAGAGGACTTGTACCCTACGTCAAGACATCAACTAGGAAGGCACGAGGTAGGGGGGCGCGCCTCCCCCTGGGGGCGCCCTCCACCCTCGTGGGCCCCACGTTGCTCCACCGACGTACTTCTTCCTCCTATATATACCTACGTACCCCCAAACTACCAGATATGGAGCCAAAAACCTAATTCCACCGCTGCAACTTTCTGTACTCGTGAGATCCCATCTTGGAGCCTTTTTCGGAGCTCCGCCGGAGGGGGCATCGATCACGGAGGGCTCCTACAACAACACCATAGCCTCTCCGATGATGTGTGAGTAGTTTACTTCAGACCTTCGGGTCCATAGTTATTAGCTAGATGGCTTTTTCGATCTCAATACAATGTTCTCCCCCTCTCTTGTGGAGATCTATTTGATGTAATCTTCTTTTGCGGTGTGTTTGTTGAGACCGATGAATTGTGGGTTTATGATCAAGTTTATCTATGAACAATATTTAAATCTTCTCTGAATTCTTTTATGTATGATTGGTTATCTTTGCAAGTCTCTTCGAATTATCAGTTTGGTTTGGCCTACTAGATTGATCTTTCTTGCAATGGGAGAAGTGCTTAGCTTTGGGTTCAATCTTGCGGTGTCCTTTCCCAGTGACAGTAGGGGCAGCAAGGCACGTATTGTATTGTTGCTATCGAGGATAACAAGATGGGGTTTATATCATATTGCATGAGTTTATCCCTCTACATCATGTCATCTTACTTAAAGCGTTACTTTGTTCTTATGAACTTAATACTCTAGATGCATGCTGGATAGCGGTCGATGTGTGGAGTAATAGTAGTAGATGCAGGCAGGAGTCGGTCTACTTGTCTCGGACGTGATGCCTATATACATGATCATACCTAGATATTCTCATAACTATGCTCAATTCTGTCAATTGCTCAACAGTAATTTGTTTACCCACCGTAATAATTTTGCTCTCGAGAGAAGCCACTAGTGAAACCTATGGCCCCGGGGTCTATTTTCCATCATATTTAATCTCCCAACAATAAGCTATTTCTTGCGCCGTTTTTATTTTGCTTTCTTTACTTTGCATCTTTATCATAAAAATACCAAAAATATTATCTAATCATATCTATCAGATCTCACTCTCGTAAATGACCGTGAAGGGATTGACAACCCCTTTATTGCATTGGTTGCGAGGATTTATTTGTTTGTGTAGGTGCGAGGGACTCGTGCGTGGCCTCCTACTGGATTGATACCTTGGTTCTAAAAAACTGAGGGAAATACTTACGCTACTTTACTGCATCACCCTTTCCTCTTCAAGGGAAAACCAACGCAGTGCTCAAGAGGTAGCAAGAAGGATTTCTGGCGCCGTTGCCGGGGAGTCTACGTAAAATTCAACATACCAAGTACCCATCACAAACCCTTATCTCCCGCATTACATTATTTGCCATTTGCCTCTTGTTTTCCTCTCCCCCACTTCACCCTTGCCATTTTATTTGCCCTCTCTTTTTCGTTTGCCTCTTTTTCGCTTGCTTGTCGTTATGGCTAGTCCCCTATCTTCTCTGTTGTCTCCCGAGAATGAAGTTCTTAATTTTAAGCAAAGGGAGGGAGAAAATCTAAAAGACGCTTGGTATAGAATTTGCAATGCTCAAAATAGATCTACCAGGAAGCAATCTACTTCCGTTCTTCTCCACAATTTTTATGTAGGCGCTACTCCTTGGTACAGATATATCCTTGATACCATTACCGGAGGGAATTTCTTGGGTAGCCATACTTTTGATTCTTATAATGCTATGATAGGTTTGTTTGGCTCACCACCTCTTTTGGTTAATAGAACTATGTTAACTTTTGAGCATGTAATGCAAAGACTTGAAATTATTGAAAATAAAGTTGCTACCGTAGAGTTAATTGAAAATTTGGATTAAAAGATCCACAAACAAATTACCCAATATGGATCTAAAGTAGGAGTCACTTTGAAAAATATTAAGGAGAAGGAACCCATAGTTAATGAAAGAATAAATCAGGATTCCACTAGAATCGATAAACTTGAGGGTATGATTACCAACTTGGGAACCACTTTTTCTTCCGTAAAGAATGCTCCAAGCCCCCCAACTAAAATTGCCAAGCTTATGTATGTTCCTAAAAATAAGGGTGAATCCTCTAGTAAGGAAACTGCGGATCTCAAATCTATAAGTATTCATCCCAATCTTTTTGCTATCATTAAGGAACCATTTGCTACAAATGAAATTTTCGGTTATGTGCCTAGAAGTTTGATAACTAATAAAAATAAAGAAACTCCTAAGGATGATAGATGTCTCATTGAAGAATTTCCTACCAAAGATGGCGATACCTAGATCTATCCTTGCTATTATGCCTAGCTAGGGGCGTTAAACGATAGCGCTTGTTGGGAGGCAACCCAATTTTATTTTTAGTTTTTTGCTTTTTGCTTCTGTTTAGGAATTAATATTTGACCTAGCCTCTGGTTATATGTGTTTTTATGTTTTAATTAGTTTTTGTGCCAAGTTTAACCTATAGGATCTTCTTGGATGATAGTTATTTGATCTTGCTGAAAATTCCAGAAACTTTCTGTTCACAAAAATAATTGTTAAAAATCACCAGAACGTGATAAAATATTGATTCCAATTGATTCTGATCAATAAACAAATTTTCTAGGTCTTCCTATTTTGGTTGAATTTTTGGAGTTCCAGAAGTTTGCGTTAGTTACAGATTACTATGGACTGTTCTGTTTTTGACAGATTCTGTTTTTCGTGTGTTGTTTGCTTATTTTGATGAATCTATGGCTAGTAAAATAGTTTATAAACCATAGAGAAGTTGGAATACAGTAGATTTAACACCAATATAAATAAAGAATGATTTCATTACAGTACCTTGAAGTGGTGTTTTGTTTTCTTTCGTAACGGAGCTCACGAGATTTTCTGCTGAGTTTTGTGTTGTGAAGTTTTCAAGTTTTCGGTAAAAGATTTGATGGATTATGGAACAAGGAGTGGAAAGAGCCTAAGCTTGGGGATGCCCATGTTACCCCAAGATAATATAAGGACACCTAAAAGCCAAAGCTTGGGATGCCCCGGAAGGCATCCCCTCTTTCGTCTACTTCCATCGGTAACTTTACTTGGAGCTATATTTTTATTCACCACATGATATGTGTTTTGCTTGGAGCGTCTTGTATTATTTGAGTCTTTGTTTGTAAGTTTGACACAATCATCCTTGCTGTACACACCTTTTGAGACAGACACACATGATTCGGAAATTGTTAGAATGCTCTAGTGCTTCACTTATACCTTTTAGAGAACGGTGGTGGATTTGTTTTATAGAAACTATTGTTCTCTCATGCTTCACTTAGATTATTTTGAGAGTCCTACAAAACAGCATGTTAATTTGCTTTAATTATGTTAGGCATTCAGATTAGTAAAAAAAATCTTATGAGTGTGTTGAATACTATGAGAAGTTTGATACTTGATAATTGTTTTGAGATATGGAGATGATGATATTAGAGGCATGCTAGTTGACTAGTTGTGAATTTGAGAAATACTTGTGTTAAAGTTTGTGATTCCCGTAGCATGCACGTATGGTGAACCGTTATGTGATGAAGTCGGAGCATGATTTATTTATTGATTGTCTTCCTTATGAGTGGCGGTCGGGGACGAGCGATGGTCTTTTCCTACCAATCTATCCCCCTAGGAGCATGCGCGTAATACTTTGCTTTGATAACTTGTAGATTTTTGCAATAAGTATATGAGTTCTTTATGACTAATGATTATACGCACTTTTCTTTCTTCCACCATTGCTAGCCTCTCTAATACCGCGCATTTTTCGCCGGTATCATACACCCACCATATACCTTCCTCAAAACAGCCACCATACCTACCTATCATGGCATTTCCATAGCCATTCCGAGATATATTGCCATGCAACTTACCACCGTTCCGTTTACTATGACACGCTCCATCATTGTCATATTGCTTTGCATGATCATGTAGTTGACATCGTATTTGTGGCAAAGCCACCGTTCATAATTCTATCATACATGTCACTCTTGATTCATTGCATATCCCGGTACACCGCCGGAGGCATTCACATAGAGTCATATTTTGTTCTAAGCATTGGGTTGTAATTGTTGAGTTGTAAGTAAATAAAAGTGTGATGATCATCATTTTTAGAGCATTGTCCCAAGTGAGGAAAGGATGATGGAGACTATGATTCCCCCACAAGTCGGGATGAGACTCCGGACTAAAAAAAAGAGGCCATAAAAAAAAGAAAAGGCCCAAATAAAAAAATGAGAGAAAAAGAGAGAAGGGACAATGTTACTATCCTTTTACCACACTTGTGCTTCAAAGTAGCACCATGATCTTCATGATAGAGTGTCTCCTATGATATCACTTTCATATACTAGTGGGAAATTTTCATTATAGAACTTGGCTTGTATATTCCAATGATGGGCTTCCTCAAAATGCCCTAGGTCTTCGTGAGCAAGCGAGTTGGATGCATGCCCACTTAGTTTCTTTTGTTGAGCTTGCATATACTTATAGCTCTAGTGCATCCGTTGCATGGCAATCCCTCACTCACATTGATATCTATTAATGGGCATCTCCATAGCCCGTTGATACGCCTAGTTGATGTGAGACTATCTTCTCATTTTTGTCTTCTCCACAACCACCATTCTATTCCACATATAGTGCTATGTCCATGGCTCACGCTCATGTATTGCGTGAAGATTGAAAAAGTTTGAGAACGTCAAAAGTATGAAACAATTGCTTGGCTTGTCATCGGGGTTGTGCATGATTTAAATACTTTGTGTGGTGAAGATAGAGCATAGCCAGACTATATGATTTTGTAGGGATAACTTTCTTTGGCCATGTTATTTTGAGAAGACATAATTGCTTAGTTAGTATGCTTGAAGTATTATTATTTTTATGTCAATATTAAACTTTTGCCTTGAATCTTTCGGATCTGAATATTCATACCACAATTAAGAGAATTACATTGAAATTATGCCAAGTAGCATTCCACATCAAAAATTCTGTTTTTATCATTTACCTACTCGAGGACGAGCAGGAATTAAGCTTGGGGATGCTTGATACGTCTCCAACGTATCTATAATTTTTGATTGTTCCATGCTATATTATATTCTGTTTTGGACATTAATGGAATTTATTATACACTTTTATATTATTTTTGGGACTAACGTATTAACCGGAGGCCCAGCCCAGAATTGCTGTTTTTTGCCTATTTCAGAGTTTCGCACAAAAAGAATATCAAACGGAGTCCAAACGTAATGAAACCTTCGGGAACGTGATTTTTGGAATGAACGTGATCCAGAGGACTTGGACCCTACGTCAGGACATCAACCAGGAAGGCACGAGGTAGGGGGCGCGCGCCCTCCACCCTCGTGGGCCCCATGTTGCTCCGCCGACGTACTTCTTCCTCCTATATATACCTACGTACCCCCAAACTACCAAATACGGAGCCAAAAACCTAATTCCACCGCCGCAACCTTCTGTACCCGTGAGATCCCATCTTGGGGCCTTTTCTGCAGCTCCGCCGGAGGGGCCATCGATCACGGAGGGCTTCTACATCAATACCATAGCCTCTCCGATGATGTGTGAGTAGTTTACTTCAGACCTTCGGGTCCATAGTTATTAGCTAGATGGCTTCTTCTCTCTTTTTGGATCTAACCACAATGTTCTCCCCCTCTCTTGTGGAGATCTATTCGATGTGATCTTCTTTTGCGGTGTGTTTGTTGAGACCGATGAATTGTGGGTTTATGATCAAGTTTATCTATGAACAATATTTGAATCTTCTCTGAATTCTTTATGTATGATTGGTTATCTTTGCAAGTCTCTTCGAATTATCAGTTTGGTTTGGCCTACTAGATTGATCTTTCTTGCAATGGGAGAAGTGCTTAGCTTTGGGTTCAATCTTGTGGTGTCCTTTCCCAGTGACAGTAGGGGCAGCAAGGCACGTATTGTATTGTTGCCATCGAGGATACCAAGATGAGGTTTATATCATATTGCATGAGTTTCTCCCTCTACATCATGTCAGCTTACTTAAAGCGTTACTCTGTTCTTATGAACTTAATACTCTAGATGCATGCTGGATAGCGGTCGATGTGTGGAGTAATAGTAGTAGATGCAGGCAGGAGTTGGTCTACTTGTCTCGGACGTGATGCCTATATACATGATCATACCTAGATATTCTCATAACTATGCTCAATTCTGTTAATTGCTCAACAGTAATTTGTTTACCCACCGTAATACTTATGCTCTCGAGAGAAGCCACTAGTGAAACCTATGGCCCCCGGGTCTATTTTCCATCATATTTAATCTCCCAACAACAAGCTATTTCTTGCGCCGTTTTTATTTTGGTTTCTTTACTTTGCATCTTTATCATAAAAATATCAAAAATATTATCTAATCATATCTATCAGATCTCACTCTCGTAAGTGACCGTGAAGGGATTGACAACCCTTTTATTGCGTTGGTTGCGAGGATTTGTTTGTGTAGGTGCGAGGGACTCGTGCGTGGCCTCCTACTGGATTGATACCTTGGTTCTCAAAAACTGAGGGAAATACTTATGCTACTTTACTGCATCACCCTTTCCTCTTCAAGGGAAAACCAACGCAGTGCTCAAGAGGTAGCATGTAGTCCCCGAGGCTCCTGTCGACTGGATTCAGTCGGCAGGAATCTTTGAACTTATTCTTTTTTGGTCGCTTCACTCGTGATTTAGCCACAACGTTTCCGAGTGATCACGATTCGGTGGGGGCACGCTGAGTGCACCCACTAGGTGTAGTCCCCGAGGCTACCGTCGACTGGATGAAGTCAGTGGTAGTCTTTAGAACTGTAGTTGTTTTGCCCTGAGGCCGTCT
>NC_057814.1:379513773-379521555 GCF_018294505.1 Triticum aestivum | reverse complement strand
AGGTAGGATCTTCTTCGTTGCTGACTCGGAAGTTAGCTGATTGAAAGTAGATCGGTGTGTGTTGTTGTCCTCTATCTTCTTCATCGCTGACTCAAAAACCATCCGGGTGAAGGTAGACCAGAGGGTACTCTAAGATCTGGTACCGATCGAACTTATTCCTTCCAGTGTCGTACGGCCGAGCGGGTAGCGAGAGGGTACTTGAGGATCTGGTACTGATCGAGCTTGTTCCTGCCGGTGGAGTACGGCCGTGTGGTAGTGGGTCAGTACTTTGGTTTTTTCCTGCATGCTTTCCGACTGACTGTCTTTTGTATGATGTAGGCCGCTTGTGAGTTGGGATCCCACTACGCTGCATTGGAGAAGGAGGTGATATCCCTCTGGCTGGACCTGTACGTGGAGAAGCTCAAGAGAGCCCGACTGGAGAAGGAGAAGAAGACCCTAGGAGGTAAGGCATTCCCTTCAGTTGGTAGTTGCACGGTGTTCTTTCCCCTTTGATCCGAGTCATTTTGCTCTGACAGATGTTTGTAGCAAGAACACCCAACTCGTAACGAGGCTCAGGACTTCTATTTCTTTAGAAACCACGAAGCAGGCCCTGGAGAACAAGGACAAAGACCTGGCGCTGGCTCAGAAGGAATCCAATACCAAGACCAAGCTTGCCCATGAGAAGCTGGCTTCAGTCGGCAACTTGGAGGAGGAGATCAAGGACCTCAAGGCTATTGTCGTCGCTGCCAAAGGCGAATCTTCTGAATGGAAGAAGAAATGCGAAGATCAAGCCGGCGCCTTTGCACAGGAGAAGCAGACACTGGAGGAGAAGGTCACGCAGCTCACTGAGAAGAAGAATGCTCTGGAGTCGTATATTGAGGAGTTCTGCACAGAGTTTAGCGAGAAGCTTGCTGGTAAGTTTTTTCTTGGCCGAATGGAATCCATGTGCCGCTAAGTTTTCCCCAATCATTCGCTCATGGACTTCTTTCCTCCAATTACAACACTACTACAACACGAATCTGGAGTTGGAGAGGCTTGAGAGGGATATGGAACCTTCCAGGTCACTCGTCACCGACAAAGCAGCTCTCGCCGTCCTACGACTAGAAGACCGCTTGGAGAACACCTTGGGCTATATCACTCGGGCGAAAGGTGCTTTGGGCCGGATCGATAAGGAGCTGCAGCCGGGCGAAGAGACACAGATGGACCTATAATCGGTCATGAAGCGGCTGAACGAGGTCCCCGCCTGAGTGAAAGCTTGGAAGAAGTCGGATGATCGGAGTGGTGCTGATGTGGCATTGTCACTCGTCCGTGTTCATTGCAAGAACATGGACGAGGAGAAGCTGAAGGGCCTTCGAGTGATGAACAAGAAGAACCTCAAGTTCGAGGAATTTATGTAAACCTTCGTCGAGCCAGCTAGCCCTCAGCCCGATGCTTAAAACACTTGGTTAAATTTGCCACGGAATGTCGGGTGGTTGCTGTAACCGTACACTTTGCCGAGCCTTGGGCTCATTTCACTTTTGCTTGAAACATTCGAACGGATCAAATCTTTTATTTGCACTCCTTTGAGTTCCTTTTTGCTTCTTATGCTTTGTTTGACTTAGGCGAAAGCTGGTTTTGCAGCTAAGCCCCCCCGAGTGTGGGGCAGATCCTCACTCGGATTGTTTCTTTAACTTAGGCGAAAGCTGGTTCGCAGCTAAGCCCGCGAGTGTGGAGCAGATCCTCACTTGGATTGTTTTTTTAACTTCGGCGAAAGCTGATTCGCAGCTAAGCCCCCGAGTGAAAGTGCAATCATGACCTTAATCATATTTTGATGTTGATGACAACATGCATTTTGGGACTAATCATGTTTATCAAGTATATCTCAGTATTATGTCTCAAGGGTCACGTGTGGATCATGACTACGGACAAAAAAATGTATATATCACTCAAGAGCAGAGATACAAGACAAAGACAAAAAGCTTCGGCTCTTTTTCGGTTTGTTCTTGAGTATAGGGATCCCGCACTATTAAGAGGGGATCGTTGGATTTCGTGAAAGAACTTGATCAAACCCACAAAAAATCCTCACACATCATCTCTGTGTCATCTCAAATTCTTCCTCTAACTTGTGCACAAATTCTGGTATGATTCTAAGCTAGTAGGTTCAGCTATCACCGGACGTCCGAAATTCTACGGCGTCCGACCCCTCACAGCCGACCGGGCATCCGGCTCTTCCCGGATGTCCGGTGCATCCTCACAGAAGCTAAAATAGCGGAAATCCTGTCTCACCAGATGACCGGTCACCGGACGTCCGCTCCTCTCCGGATATCCGGTTCTGCCTCAACAGAACATTAATTAGCGGATTTCTGACCTCACCGGACATCCGGGCACCGGACGACCGGCGCCTTCCGGACGTCTGCTGGCTATGTGTCTCACGCTTCTTCTGTGGCCTGGTAGGTGTTCAACGACCAGACGACCGGCCGCCCGACCGGACGTCCGGTCCAATCTAAGTCACTGGTCGTCCGGTACCCACCGGACATCCGTCAGCCCCTGTGCACTAAGTGGCTCAACGGTTTGTTTTGCACTATCACTATATATAGCCTTATCCCTCCCACGGGATAAGGTTGACCATTCACTTTGAGCTTACTAAGACGACATCTCACTCCCTCTCTTGACTCCCTACACCAAATCCTAGATCCCCAAGGGATTTGGGAACATTTGAGAGAAGTTCTCCAATCAAGTGATAGATCCACTCCTTCCCCTTCTTCTCACCAAAGGAATTCGTGATTTGAGCAAGTTCTTGAGCATTTTCCAACGTTCTTGTTACTCTTGGAGGTTGGAGACTCCTAGGCGGTAGGAGTCTTTCGCAGAGGAATCGACCATTGTGATTACCCCCAGAAAAGTTTGTGAGGGTTTGGAGACTACCCCAAGGTCTACCAGTAGTGGTTGAGAAACGCCTCCGTGGTGTTGTCTGAAATGGAGAATAGGGTGAGCCTTCGTGGTGTTGGTGTGCCTGTCGGCGTTCTGGGAACGGGGGTCCCCAGACTTGCTTTCCTGCGGCCCGCGGCGTGGCCCCACTCGCGGCCTAGTACGGCCCGTCTTCACCAACAAACACTCAAGACCCTCGCGAGGGACAAAGCCTCGCGAGGCGGACGACACAAGACCTCCTCGGGAGCGGCCTCACCAGGCTGGCTCGCAAGGGGCGGAGAGATCAAGACAAGGCGAACCTCGCGAGGTTCCTACGACATCAGCCATGACGACCAAGACCAGGCGGGCGCCAGCGCACACAATGTCCTTGTTTCCTCTTTGGTGCTAAGGAGGCAAGCGCAGGCGAGGAGTACCGAGGCATCGGGCAAAGGTTTCCATATAGGTACAACGAGACCAAGACCAGCAGGACGGCAGGACGGAGCTCACCGTGGAGCCCAAGACGGCGTCACCACCAGAGCTTTTGGCAGGCGAAGACCACCTTTAGTCTGAATAGCTTGTACTAGCTGCCCCCCTTCAAATTGGCCATTGTTGGCTCCCTTCTCGCTCAATATTTGGGGAGAGGACCAGGGCCTCTATAAATAGGACTAGCCACCACAGTAGGAGGCACCTGATCTCGAACGAACTGATCTCGAACGAACGGATTCAGATCATCCTCACACTCACCAAGCACAAGAACACCTCACCTCAGGAGGCTGTTCTTCCCCGTGTACTGTTCATCCTCAGCCCGAGAGGCAATCCACCACACCACACTAGAGTAGGGTATTACACCGCAACGGTGGCCCGAACTAGTATAAATCTCGTGTCTCTTGTGTTGCGAGTTCGTCGAGCTAGATTTTGAGATTGCGGCGAAGTTGAGGGCGTGATTAGGTAGGGGGAAATCTTCGTGCGCACCCCAGTGTTTGAACCTCAAGGGTTTTGCCGGAACCCAAAATCTGACATCTGGCACGCCAGGTAGGGGTGCGCCGAAGCATTCCTTCCGTCGATCTGTGTCCCATCGCTTCGTCGCATCCATGGCGGATGCTCGCCGAGCTCGCCTAAGCGTCGGGCCGCCCGCGTTGCTCAGACGGATCCCGTCAGAGGGCCTCCCCGTCGTTCTCCGTCACCTGCCGCCAACGCCGCCACCGGCCGGCGGGGAACAAGCAGCAAGCATCCTCGCTGCACCCCTCAGTGCGGCGGAACGGTCGCACCGCCACTCCGTCGCTGACCCCGGCCGGCTCGTCGTCTCATGCTCGTCGCGCTCCCACGGACGCGCATGCCGCGTTGTGCATGGCACGCGAACTCCTGCGCTACCGCCCCGCCGACGACCTCTACGAGGACTAGCTGGACCGCATTGCCGAGCTCGTCAGCGCCGCAGGGGGCTCCCCTGCGTCCTTCCTCTCTGTAATGCCGACGATGCGGCTATATCTCCCACGTGTCGAGGCACGACTTAGAGGCATAACCGCATAGTGGTTTAGTCGCAAGAAGGGTCATCTTCACACAATCCCATGTAATGAACAAGAATGGGATAAAGAGTTGGCTTACAATCGCCACTTCACACAATACATGAATAAATATCATACATCATCCAGAATACAAACATATAGACCGACTACGGTCAAAATCCAGATGAAAATAAGACAACCCCAAATGCTAGATCCCCGATCGTCCCAACTGGGCTCCACTACTGATCATCAGGAAAAGACACATAGTAACGACCACGTTCCTCATCGAACTCCCACTTGAGATCGATCCCATCGTCTGCGCTAGCATCGTCGGCACCTGCAACTGTTTTGGTAGAATCTGTGAGTCACGAGGACTCAGCAATCTCACACCCGCGAGATCAAGACTATTTAAGCTTGTAGGAAAGGATGGTGTAATGAGGTGGAGCTGCAGCGGCAATAAGCATATATGGTGGCTAACATACGCAAGAGAGAGTGAGAAGAGAAGCAACGGAACCGGACGTCATCTAGCAACCAAGAAGTGATCCTGAACACCTACTTACGTCATACATAACTCAGACCGTGTTCACTTCCCGGACTCCGCCGAGAAGAGACCATCACGGCTACACACGCAGTTGATGTATTTTAATTGGGTCAAGTGACAAGTTCTCTACAACCGGACATTAACAAATTCCCATCTGCCTCATAACCGCGGGCACGGCTTTCGAAAGATAAATACCCTGCAGGGGTGTCCCAACTTAGCCCATCATAAGCTCTCACGGTCAACGAAGGATAAACCTTCTCCCGGAAAGACCCGATCAGTCTCAGAATCCCGGTTTACAAGACATCTCGACAATGGTAAAACAAGACCAGCAAAGCCGCCCGAATGTGCCGACAAATCCCGATAGGAGCTGCACATATCTCGTTCTCAGGGCACACCGGATGAACACTACGTACAGCTAAAACTAATCCTCGAGTTTCCCCAAGGTGGCGCTGCAAGTGGCTCTAGTTTGGACCAGCACTCAGAGGAACATTGACGTGGAGACATCTCTTGTTGGGAAGACAAGTGGACATTTTCACCGATCACAAGAGTCTCAAGTATATCTTCACTCAGCCCAACCTCAACCTCAGGCAGACTCGATGGGTCGAAATGATTCAAGAGTACAATCCGAGTATTGAATATACTCCAGGCAAGGCCAATGTCATTGCAGATGCTTTAAGCAGCAAGGCTTATTGCAACAGCTTAATTCTCAAGCCTTTCCAACCGGATCTTTGTGAAGCTTTCCGCAAGCTGAATCTCCAAGTTCTTCCTCAAGGCTTTCTTGCCAACCTCATAGTCTCTCCTACTTTGGAAGATCAAATTCGTGAGGCACAACTCCTTGATGCCATGGTGAAGAAGGTGAAACGTGGTATCGATAAGGGCCTTTCCAAATACAAGTGCTATCGCATTGATGACAGAGACACTTTATTCTTCGAGGACCGGATTGTGGTTCCTAAAGGTGATCTAAGGAAAGTCATAATGAACGAGGCGCACAATTCTCTCCTGTCCATTCATCCTGGAAGTACGAAGATGTATCATGACCTCAAGCAGTCGTATTGGTGGACTCGAATGAAGCGAGAAATTGCTCAATTCGTGAATGAATGTGATGTCTGTCGAAGAGTGAAAGCAGAACACCAACGACCAGCTGGTCTCCTCCAACCTCTTGCTATCCCAGAATGGAAGTTGGATCATATCGAAATGGACTTCGTGACTGGATTTCCCAAGTCCAAGCGCGGAAATGATGCTATCTTCGTTGTCATTGACAAGCTTTCTAAAGTGGCTCATTTCCTTCCAATCAAAGAATCCATCACAGCAGCTCAGCTGGCAGAGCTTTAGACCTCCAGAATTGTCTCCTTGCACGGCATTCCGCAATTGATTTCTTCAGATCGTGGAAGCATCTTCACCTCTAAGTTCTGGGACTCCTTCCAGAAGGCCATGGGCACAAACATTCGCTTCAGCACAGCTTTTCATCCTCAAACTAGTGGCCAAGTCGAGCGAGTCAATCAAATTCTTGAAGATATGCTCAGGGCTTGTGTCATTTCCTTTGGCATGAAATGGGAAGATTATCTTCCATATGCTGAATTCTCCTACAACAACAGCTTCCAAGCGAGTTCGGGCAAGGCCCCATTCGAGATTCTCTATGGCAGAAAGTGCCGTACTCCTCTCAATTGGTCAGAGACTGGTGAACGCCAACTTCTTGGCAATGACTTAATCACTGAAGCTGAAGAAATGTGTAAAGTCATCCGTGATAATCTCAAAGCCGCGCAATCGCGCCAGAAGAGTTACTATGATAGTAAGCACCGTGATGTGGCTTTCGAGATTGGAGACCATGTCTACCTCCGCGTCTCTCCAATGATAGGCACGCATCGCTTCGGTATCAAAGGGAAGCTTGCCCCTAGATACGTGGGTCCTTCCAAGATCATTGGCAAAAGAGGCGACCTCGCCTATCAACTTGAGCTTCCTTCCAACTTCGCGAACGTGCACGACATGTTCCACGTGTCACAGCTCCGCAAGTGCTTCAAGACGCCTGAGTGCACTATCAACTTCGAAGAGATTGACCTCCAAGAAGATTTGTCTTATCATGAGCACCCCGTTGCTATTCTTGAAGAAACTGAGCGCAAGACTCGCAACAAGTCAATCAAATTCCTGAAAGTGAAGTGGTCGCACCATTCCGACCGGGAAGCCACCTGGGAACGCGAGGACCATCTCCATTCCGAATATCTGGAGTTCTTTCAGTCCTAGATCTCGGGACGAGATCCTCTCGTAGTGGTGGAGTGTTGTAACACCCCGCATGTAACTTGCCATATTTGTAACTCCGACTCTTGCCATTTTCGGCTATGTGCTATGTTATCTCCTCCGTGGTCGGGTTTTATTTTTCGTTTTGTATTTTGTCATGTCATGCATATCATATCATGTCATCATGTGCATTGCATTCGCATACGTGTTCGTCTCATGCATCCGAGCATTTTCCTCGTTGTCCGTTTTGCAATCCGGCGCTCCTATCTCCTCCGGTGCACCCCTCTTGTTTTCTTTCATGTGCGGGTGTCAAACTTTCTCGGAATGGACCGAGGCTTGTCAAGTGGCCTTCATATACCACCCGGAAACCACCGGTCAAGTTTCGTTCCATTTGGAGGTCGTTTGGTACTCCAACGGTTAACCGGGCATCCGCAAAGTCCATTTGAGTGTCCAGCAAAAACCCCCCTCAAAACCAGCCCAAAACCCACCAAACTCTCTTCCATGCTCTAGGTCGTTCAATCACGATCGTGTGGGCGAAAACCGCACCTCATTTGGACTCTCCTAGCTCCCTCTAGCTATAAAACTCCATCCCCTCCCGTATACATTCGCAGTCCCCGAAACCCTAAAAATCCCCTCTCCGCGGGC